>NC_091478.1:24847794-25147794 GCF_036971445.1 Narcine bancroftii
AGTAAAAACAATGCTGGGGAAACTCAGCAAGTCAAACAGAACTTTATATAGCAAAGATCAGGATAGATAACCAACGCTTGGGCTTGAGCCCTTCATCAAGGTATGAGCAAAATGTAGGCAGGGGCTTCAACAAAATGGAGGAGGGGCAGGAGGAGGAGCATGGTCCCACAGGCAGGAGGTAATAGGTGGATAAGGGACAGAGGGCAAACCAGTAAATGGTGGAGGGGAGGAGAAAGGAATGGCTCTGTGACTGGAAAGGAGAGTGGGTTGGAGAACTGGAGGTAAGAAGACAGAGGGATGGGGAAGAAAGAGAGAATGGGGAGTGGTCTAGTAGAAACCATTACCATAAAACTGACTCCTTGCCTTCCAGATCCAGTCCACTCTGCCGTATCACAGTTATACTCTTAACTGATGTATTGAGTAAGGATGGGGAATGGAGACCATGCACACTCCACACCTTGCTATTCCAAATCCCACTAAGAACATAAGAAACAGGAGCAGGAGCTGGCCATCTGGCCTGTCGAGCCTGTTCCACCAATCAATGTGATTGTGGCTGATCTGATGATAGGTCACATAATAGACACATTTTTTGTATCAATTTTTTTGGATAACGTTTAGGAGATTGACTATTACACACACACATACTACTCTTGACTGTGGTAAGTACCTATGTCATTTGAGGTGTTGGGAACACTGATGGGCAGGCAGCCAACTAGTTCTAGGTGGTAAGTCTGTATTCGGGACCTTGAGTGCTTGGATGGGTGGGCAGTCGGGGCCTAGGCTAGAGTCTGCAATCAGGGCGTCAAGAGCTCCAGTGGGTGGGTGACCAGAGCCTAAGTGAGAGTCCACAGTCAGGGCATTGGGAGCTCTGGTAGGTGGGTGGCCAGGGTCTAGGCAAGAGTCTGTGATCGGAGGAAAGAAGGGGCAAGGGGTGAAGCACAGGCCAGCAGGCAAAAGATCACAGGTGGATGTGGGTAGGAGGGTAAAAGAGAAAAATACTGAGAAGTGGCAGGGGGAGGGGTTAGCTCTCTCAATAGAGGGAAGTGGGTGAAGAACTGGAGGAAAGGAGACAGGGATGGGTAATAAAAGGAAGACAGAGGAGGGGCCTAAAGGAAGCTGGAGGTCGGTGTTAATGCCATCTGGTTGGAGAGTGCCCAGATGCACCCTCCAAAATAAAGGGGAAATTGGCACCAGTATCTTGGATATTGGTACCAAGAGGGGAGGGCAAGGAGATCAAAGATAATGGGGGGAGGAGACTATTTGGTGTCATTTCTTATCTTTTTCTGATTTGTTGGTTTTAGTTTCTTTAGTTGAGTTTATTTGGAGCACGGCTGTCCGCGCCAGAGATCTGTGGAAGATGAGCTGTATAGAGCAGAAGTATATGGAAAAAGGAAGAGGAGGAAAATAATGGAGGGGCTCTGGGGAAATGGATAAGACAATTCTATTTGTGAGTTTTAACGTAAATGGAATGATGGAGAGTTTTGGCACACCTAACTAGGTGGTGATGTTCCCCTTTAATTCCAGAATTAGGAGAGTGGTTTTCCTCATTGGAAAAAATGTTGTGGTCTTGGTCCGGGTCATGGTCATTGACCTGGTTGGGAGATTTGTGACGATTCATTGTCCAATATACTCAGAATCATGGACACTTATGAATATATATGCCCTGAATTTTGATGACAAACAATTTATACAAAATATATTTTTGAAAGTAAGAGGGGTGTGAGAATGTTTTGATTGGAGGGAATTTTAACTTCTGTCTGGATCCAGTCTTGGACAAGTCAGTGAGGAAAGTATCAATGGCCAGAGCAGTCAAGTCTACCCTGGCCTCTATGAAAGAGTTGAATTTAATAGATTTCTGGAGAAGGCAATACTTGAGAGAGGGATTATTCCTTTTACTTGAGACAGCATGATTCCTACACTAGAATTTATTTATTTAATTTTGGCATCGGCCCAATTGGAAGATAGAATAGTGGAGACAGTACATTCATCCTTGACTCTATCCATTATAATGCCAGATAAACAGGCCATAGCATATAGATGGTGCCTTAATTCATTGCTGTTGGGAAAACCAGAATTTTGTAGCTTCATTAGAGCTCCGATAGATTTGTTCTGTGAGACAAACTGTCTCTTTAAGGGGCCAGATAATTGGATATACCAAAGGTATTAAAAAGGGGACATGTGAAAGAGATAAAAGATTTGGAGGAAGAAATAACCCAATTAGAAAAAGACTATCAAAGATCGGACTCTGAGAAAATGTATAGGATTTAATGGAAAAAAAAATGCTTAAATACAGCACAATGAAAACATATAAAATAGAAACTATGATCCTAAGATCTAAACAGTATGAGCAGGGGAAAAGGGCCCATAAAGTCTTGTCTTGGTAGGTGAGGGTGGAACAAGTCTCAAGAATAATCAATACGATTCAAATGGGGGGTGGGGGGGAGGGGAAGGAGAGAGACAAGATTTCATATAGACCAAAGGAGATAAATGAAACATTTAGAAAGTTCTATAAGAGCTGTATAAATCAGAATCAGTGGGAGACTCTGCTAAAGTAGATAATTTCTTGCTTACATTGGAACTACCAAGTTTGGATCAAGATAAACAAGAGTCTGAGTGTCCCCTTCTCTAGAGAGGAGATTGAGAAACCCCTGGGCTCATTGCAGACTAACAAATCACTAGGGGAGGATGAGTTTCCCACTTAATTTATGAAAGAGTTTAAGGATCTATTAAAGCCTCTTATGAAGGTAGTGGAGACACATACCCTCCTGGAATCTTTCTCAGCAGCAATTATTAAAGTGATCCCAAAAAAAGACAGGGACCCATTGAACACCACCTCCTATAGGCCCATTTCATTATTGAATGTAGATTATAAAATTATAGCAAAAGTGTTGGCTCAATATTGACTGAAGTTAACAAATCCAGATCAAGCAGGATTTGTACAAAAGAGACAATCAGCAGAAAATGTATGTAGGTTACTCAATATAGTATAACTAGCAGAGTCAGGGGTGTATCCAGGCTATACTAGTTACTGAACCACTAGCAGAAGGCCATCTGATGGGATCCAGACATAAAGGGGTTCAAAGTGAGCCAGGAGGAGCATAAAATCAATTTATTCATGGATGATGCGTTAATGTATTTGACCCGGTTGTGGGTGGGGAGGGGTAATTGACCAGGCTGAGGATCATACTGGAGGATTATAGCCAAATCTGTAGGTATAAGATAAATCTGGATAAGAGTGAAATCCTACCCTTGACAAAGGGGATTACAGACAACTACCAACAAGGGAGTCAATTTAAATGGCCACAAGAGGGCATTAAATATTTGGGGATAAAAGTAGATAAGGATTTGTATAATTTATATTAACTCAATTATTTGCTCTGAAAGATTGAGGAGGACCTTGGTAGATGAGAAACCCTGCCCATAACTTTGGTGGACAGAGTTATTTACATTAAAATGAAGGTGATCCCAAGACTACAATATCTATAATCAGTCTTTGCCCATTTCATTGCCCTAGGGCTTCTTCAAGATGCTCAACAGATGTGTCAGAACGTTCTTGTGGAATGGTAAAGTGGCTAGAATCTCCATGGAAAAATTGACTGGGGATTATAAATTGGGAGGTTTGAAATTGCTGGATTTTAAAAAATATTATTGGGGAGCCCAGTTGAGGTTTATAACCTAACTCTTTGAAGGAGGTGGTACCCTCTCCTGGGCACAAATTGGACTGCACACGGTAGGAGAAAAGATAGCAGAAATGTTTGTATGTTAATAGAAAATTAATTTGATATTAAAGAAAACATAACCCCATATTAAAACATGTAATTCAGTCTCTGAATAAAGGTGGGGATAGCTCCTAAAGTGCCCTTGACCCAGAACAAATTTGTACCCTTGACTCTAGATAATAAGATCTTGGACACCTGGTGCCAGAAGGGGATCAGTTGAACTGAGGAATGTTATGAGCAAGGGCAGCTTATGTAATTCGAACAGCGTCAGAATAAATGATTTGTCTAATAAAACTTTTTTTTGATACCTTCAGCTTAGATCTTTCTTAAGGGATAATTTGGGGTTGTCTATTGCCATGCCTTCATGTAGTGACATGGAGATTCTAGTTTGAAAGGGGAATATGCACAAGTTCATCTCTACAATGTATCTCCTATTCCAAAGTGAGGGCCCAAAACTAGGCTTGCACAAGTTGAGGAAAAGGTGGGAGACAGACTTGGGGCACAACAATTCACGAGTGGTGCTGGTCAGACCTGTGTTGGGATAGCATGACAGCAGTTATTAATGCCAGGTAAAGATTGGTGCAATATAATTTCTTGCATCAATTGCACCTCATGCCACAAAAATTACGTAAATCTAAATGAGAAATTTTGGAAATGTGCTTTAGGTGTGGTGTGGAGATTGGAACCTTTATCCAAGCTGGCTGTGTAGAAAGGTAAGATCCTTCTGGGAGAACCTGGGGAACATTCTGAAAAAAATTACAAAGGTGGATTTTCCATGGGATCTGGAATTGAAACTTCTGGGAAACATGGAGGTGAGTTTTAAACTGTCCAGATTCCAAATTCAATTTGTGAAGGTCACCTTGTCAGTGGTCAGGAAGTATATAGTGGTCACATAGATGTCTAATTCCCAACTAAGTATTACATCAATGGAATATGGAGAAAAACACATACAATTTAAGGAGGAAATATGATACATTTGTTAGAGTGTGGCAACCTGTCTGCCACACATTGGTACACAGATATAATTATACCCCTTTTGAATAAATGAAATGCAACAATCCATGCCAATAGTGAAATGACTGACTTCAATGAAGTGGGTCGTGGTGCAGATGCCATGCTCTTGTATTTTGTTCCTTAGCTTTTTTTATTTTGGGTTTCTTTGGGTTTTTTCTTTTTTAGTTCTTTTAAGGGTTTGTGACTTTGTACCGATATTTGGTTCTTTGCATTTGTTTAATTTGTATAATCTTTTCTTTGTTGTATTAGGGAATGGGAGGGAGGGGAGAGGGTTGGAAGAAAAATAGACTGTGTGATTATATACTACTGTGGAAAGAGATTGTGTTTGTTTGGATTGAGTTTTTGAAATCAAAAATAAATTATTCCAAAAAAAAAGTGCCCAGATAGAACATTAGATGTTGATCCTCCAATTTTCAGGATCTGGAAACCACGTGGCTCAAGATGGCTGCAAGTTGCTGGAAGGACACGAGGCTGGGAAGTGAGTCTGGATACTGAGATTTCATTTTTTTCTCACTGATAGTTCAATAAATTTAATCACAATTTGCCTGATATTTTTATCTTGTGATAAATTTCTGCTCAAATAGTTTGCTAACTTAGTTTTGTCCTAGTACTGAGATGCCTATTCAATTACAGTGAATTGGAGCCAGCAGCAGATGTATCCCCAGTATAATCATTATCCTCAACCTGCTTCTCTGACTCCGTTCTTCTTCATTGATTCAATTGCCAATTTAGTGCCCAATTACAGGGAGGATCTTTTTAAAATTCTGTTACCCTAGGCAGAAGGGAAATCTGACACCTCATGTCTAGATGCTACGATTTATCATTGGTCTGATAGGGGGCTGGAAGCAAATTGAATCAAATCAATTTAAAATGTGGAGCTGCAATGCACAAAAGGGCTGGAGAAACTCAGCAAGTCACACAGCATCCAGAAGGAAATAAAGGGTAAACCAATATTTTGGCACTGATCAAAATACAGTTAGATGGCTGAATAGCAAGGCAGGATGGGGGGGGGGGGAGAGAGAGAGGGGAAGGAGGGAGGAAGGAAGGGGCAGGAGGAGAGACAAACAGGTGGGAGGGAGGGAGGAATGGTCAGGAGGAGAAGCAAATGGGTGGAAATAGGTGGGAAAGTAATAAAGCAGAGGTGATGGGGAAGGAGTGGCTCTCCTTTAGGAGAAGGGTAGGGGGAGCAGAGTTGGAGGAAGTGAGACAGGGACAGAGAGAGGGTTGATAGAAATTGGGGAAGCAATCTGTAGGGAAAGGTGTTATTCCTCTAATTTGCAGGCAGCCTCAGTTTGGCAGTGCATGGGGCCATGGACAGACTTGCGGAGTGGAATTAAAATGGGTGGCCACTGGGAGGTCCTCATTATTACAGTCGACAGAGCAAAGGTGCTACCTGAAACTATCTTCTAGTCTAGGTGGAGGAGACCACTTCAGGAGCACCAAATGCAGTAGATGACCCCTGCAGTTTCACAAGTGAAATGTCACTTCACTTGGAAGGACTGTTTGGGGCCCCGAATGGTGGTGAGGGAGGAGGTGTTGGCGCAAGTGGAGCATCTCCTGTGGTCATGGGTAGGTGCCAAGGGGACAACTGGGGGGAAGGGATGAGCAGACGAGGGAACTCTGGAGGGAGCGGTCCTGCAGAAAGCAGCGAGGAGGAAGATGTGTCTGATGGGATCATGTTGTAGGTAGCGAAAATGGTGGAGGATAAGTTATTGGAAGCAGAGCTGGCAGGTGAGGTCGAGGGAAATCCTGTCCTTGTGCAGGAAATGCAGGCAAGGTGGAGTTGATGGTGGGAGAGGGGAGTCACCATTTGGGTAAAGAAGTTTACTTTGAAATTCCTCTTGGATTTTATTATGCCAACTATTCCCAGTAAGTTCAGTAATTTGTCTCAACAACAAAGATGACTCTTCTGAACATTTTTTGTTTTCTTGTTGCATGGTTAGGTTCCATTTGTGGCACAGCAGTTAAATGACTGAATGTCATTTTGATCCTTCAACTAACAGAGCAAGTAGCAAGTTTCAAGTTTATTATCCAGTTGTACAAGTTGTCTGGTCCTTGCTGCAAAAATGTGCCAACACACAACCAGGCAATAACATATATGCAGATAATGATGTGCATATATACACACACACACATTTAAAAATAAATAAATATTGTTTAATAAATAGTAGTCACAAAGGGTTTGTCTGAACAGTTCATCACTTGTTCAGCATTCTCTCTGCCCTTGGAAAGAAGCTGTTTCTCAGCTTGGTGGTTCTGGCTCTAATACTCTTGTATCTCTTTCCCAATGGAAGCAGCTGAAAGATGCTGTGTGCAGGGTGATAAGAGATGTGACTGATGTTTTGCGCTATTCAATCAACTAAGTTCAAATCTCACCATGGCAGCTGTGGAAATGAAATTTAGCTGATAATGCAGTTTCTTAAAAATATTAGGCTTCATGGTCAGGCTAGCTATATATATACATATATATATATATATATAGAGAGAGAGAGATAAAAATTCACTGATATTCTTGAGGAGTATCTGCTGTCCCTATCAATGTGGCTTGTATGTTAAATAGCATTCTTGCCATTACTGAGTAAAGAGCTATCCCCCAAATGCAGAGATGAGGGGTTAGCATATGAGAAGACTGGAATTTAGGAGAATGAGAGGGGATCTCATAGAAATATGTAAATTATGAAAGGTGGAGGTACGTAAATTGCTCCCATTGGTAGGAGAGACTAAGACACAGAATTAGGGGGCATAGCTTCAAGATCCAGGGTAGTAGATTTAGGACTGAGATGAGGAAGAACTGTTTTTTTCCCCAGAAGGTGGTGAATCTATGGAATTTGCTGCCCATTGAAGCAGAAGAGGTTCCCTCAGTAAATATTTTTAAGACCAGGTTGGATAGATTTTTACATAGTAGGGGAATTGAGGGATATGGGGGAAAAAGCAAGTAGGTGGAGATGAGTCTATCATCAACCATGAATGGTGGAGCAGGCTCAACTGGCCAAATGGCCTATTTCTTGTATAAATGCATTCTTAGATTAATGCCTTCTCCTTCTGACCTCTGACTTTGGTCACAGCTGCCAGGACATTAAAAATTCTTTCTGTTGCAAAGGTACATGGTTTATGGTGGTGGCACAGGGATTAAGTTACTGGGTTACAAATCCAGAGGCCTAAACTAGCAATCAAGAGACCAAACTTCAAATCCCACTATACCAGGTGTGAAATTTGAATGATGGGTAGCTGGTACTAGACCTCAAAATTTATTTTTATATTTAGACACAGCATAGTAACAGGGCAGACCCCTCTGGCCCATGCTGCCCAAATGTACTAATTAACCTTCAAACCCTGTATGTTTTGAAAATTGGTCATGAAATGAGATTAGTGACCTGGGTTCTGTAAGGGGTTTGTACATTCTCCCTGTGACCCACATGGATTTCCTTCGGGAGCTCCAGTTTCCTCCCACCCTCCAAAAGGTACAGGGGTTGTTGGTTGATTGGTGTACTTGGCCAGTATGGGCATATGGCCCAGAAGGGGCTGTTACCATGCTGTATGTCTAATTTAATTTTTAAAATCCATTTGGTTTTCAGTTAGAATTATTTGACTCAAGGTAGGTCATTTGGTGTCGATGGCTGATTTGTGTATGGATCCCACCCACCAATCTCATTGACTCTGAAAGGGCCAAAGAGTTCCAGAGCAGTTGGAAATGGGTAATAAACCTTGGCTTCATTAGTGATCACTGCATCCTGAAAAATAAATATAAATGTTTAAAAATGTGGTGTAGTCAGAATCAGAATCCAAATTTATTAGTCATGAACACGTCATGAAATTTATTGATTTGCAGCAGTGTTAAAATTGGTTTTAAGTACATTTTTTAAAAAAATTAAATAAATTAGTGCAAAGGAAGAGAGAAAGAGAGATAGCGTCATGGTTCATTGTCAATTCAGAAACCTGATGGCAGAGGGGAGGAAGCTGATCTTGTGCCACTGGGTCCTCATCTTCTGGTTCCTGTACCTCCTTCCTGTTGGTAGCAGTGTGAAGAGGGCATGGTCTGCGTGGTGGGGGTCCTTGAAGATGGAGGCTGCTTTCTGTAGACACCATCTCTCATGGATGTCCTTGATGGAGTGAAGACTTATGCCTGTGATGGCACGGGCTGGGTTCACAACTCTTTGCAGCCTGTTCCTGTCCTGTGCATTGGCACCTCCACACCAGACAGTGATGCCGCCAGTCAGAATGCTCTCCGCCTGTAGAAATTTGCAATGGTCTTTGGTGACATACCAAATCTCCCCAAACTCCTCAGAGTATTGCTGCTGGTGAGCCTTCTTCGTGATGGCCTCGACATAGAGGCCGAAAGATGCTGTGTGCAGGGCTTCCTTTCCTATGGATGCGATGTGACCTGCAAAGTTTCTCCAGCACTTTTGTGCAGGTTTTGTTTGCTTGGGTGTTACACTAGTCAATAAAAGTTGTTTCCTGAACATTTTTGGGTGTATTTTATGGATTTTTGGCTGGTGATCACGAAAACTAAATTACTGCTATTACATACTACTTTTAAAAAAAGATGTAACCTATTTTTGTGATTTTCTGTCATATTTTAAATCTGCTTCAAGTGTACAAAAACCATAAAGTGCAACATGTCATTGAAAATTCATTTTCTGCATTAACACTTGGACTTCTTCCCTGCAGATCTTGGTGCAGGGAGTGATGAACATGGTGAAAGATTTCACCAGGACTTGCGACCATGGAAAAGCAGTATCGGGGCAACTGGAATCCATCAATGCTGGCCGACTATTGTTGGACACTGATGTGAGAGGCATCAGATGCTGAGTACAAATGAAAATCGGCAGCAAAGCATTTTTAGGTCAGTTGAACTAACGCAACGTGTCAGCATCATTATGTGATTAAACAGGCTAAATTCCATAAGTCAATTTAATGTTTCTCCATCCTCCTACATGATGCAGCAAAACTGAAATTATCTGTGTTCAGCTTGAAGTTGTCTATCATAAACCCAAATTTTTTTTTTCAGGAAGAAAACCTTTTTGAGGGGGGGGGGGGGAGAAAAAAATTGTCAGGTGTTATTAGTGTCCACCCACTCCATTGCAGAGAGTGCATCAATCCATCCAGAGACCTGGGAAAAGTCAAAGATAGGTACTGGAAGATCCCATGAACACACCTTAGTGACACTTCCATGAATAGGTGCTATATTACTTGGCATTAAAATTTAATTTATTTCCAATGGTTATTTTAAAACTAATTGCCTCTACTTAATTGCACAACTTAAAGCACTTTAGTGAAATGAATAAGTGTTAATTAAAAACCAAAGTAAATCTTTGTTTAATTTTTGATATGACTTGACAGCGCTGGGATTTGGTGCTTCTTCAAAGCTCAAATTGAAAGTCCAGGAAACCAAAGGAAAGTCAGAATCAGAATTTATTATGAGAATAGGACACAAAATTTGTTGTTTATGTGCAAAAATTGCTATAAATTGGATTAAAAAATAATTTTGTGCAAAAGAGGAGGAAAAAAATGACTTTCCATTTGTGTCTGTGGTTCATTGTCCATTCAGAAATCTGATGGCGGAGCAGAAGAAGCTGTGTTTGTGCTACTTGGTGTTCTATTGTTCAATGGTTCATAACGTACAGGGGCTTATGAAGGGATCAGCAATATCTCTGAGCCTGAAGACAAAATCCCAAATCCCCCTGGCTAAAACCCCAGCCCAAAGGAGCCACGCTCACTTCAGTCAGAATTCATCATCATGAACATGTCACAAAATTTGTTGGTTTTCAGCAGAATTATTGAACTGCAGGTGCAAAATTTTAAAGAGTAAATAAATTGGTGCAAAAGAAAAAAAGTGAGGTAGTGTCTGTGGATCATTGTCCATTCAGAAATCTGATGGCAGAGGGGAGAGGGCATGACCTGCGTTGGTGGGGTCCTTGAGGATAGAGGCTACTCTCTTAAGTCACCACCTCTTGTAGATCCTTGATGGAGTGAGACCTGATGCCTGCGCTGGCTGAGTTCACAACTCTTGTTGTTTCCTGTCCTCCATTGGCACCTCCATACCAGATAGAGATTCAACCAGTCAGCATGCTCCCTATGGTACAAAGTATAATCATTGTTTATTTTCTTGTATAAATTTGAGGCCTTATCTGTTTTGGCAATGTGTGATGATATTATTTTCCTTAATATCAATTCTGTTCCATTTTATATTTTTTAGGCTGTTTATCACAACAATGTAATTAAAAGTATTTAACAACAAATAAAATCAAGGCAAAATTTTTACTTTCCATCTATCATGTGCTCCATCTTCCAAGGAGACTCCAGTGATCAAGTGGACACCAATTCGTTTGCCTTTCAGGAAGTCCCAGCCAAGCCCACAGGCAGGAAGAGCAGGCATGAATCACCTGCATCAACCAGTTGGGGAACTATTGACCATGATCACACCTTCTACAGACATATCAGTCCCAGGCGATTCTGGCCCGTGAATGGGAGAACCTGCCCCTGAAGACCATTTCACTTGTGAATCTGCAGTGATCACTTATTGCATCTGCTGCTCCCGATGTGGACCCCTCTGCATAATAGAGACTGGGTGTAGACTGGGAGTTTGTTTGATTGAACACCTTAGCTCTGTCTTCTGAAATAGTGTGGATCTTCTAATGGCCACCCATTTCAATTCCCTGTCCAATTTCATTGCTTTCATGTCTGTCCATGGTCTCATGCACTGCCAGACTGAGACCACTCACAAATTGGAGGAACAATACCTCATCTTCCATCTGGGCACCCTCCATCCGAATGACATTAGCATAAACTTCTCCAGTTTCCATTAACCCCTTCCCCATTTCTTCCCCATCGCATGTCTCTGTGTCCTTTTCTGTCTCCTTTAACAGAGCCAAAGTCAATTCTCACCTCTCCTCTTGTGTCCAATTAACACCTCTTGTTGGTCTGGACTCATCTCCCTTTCAGTCTTTATTCTGACTCTTTCCTGTTCTTTGCTTATTCCTTGAAGACCTCGAGCTCGAAATGTGGTAATATATCTTTACCTCCTTTGGATATTGCAAGATCAGCTGTTCCTCCAGCATTTCTGCCTGTTTTTACTATAATCACAGCAACTGCAGACTTTCACATTTCACCCCTGTAGACCTTGTCCTCAACATCCAAGCCATCCAACCCAGGACGAATGGAGCACTGGTTCCTGGGAAGTGTTTACACATGTCCAGGAGGTATCAAACCTCAGGGATAATCCCCACCTGGAGCTCATGGCCTGTGCTAGGAGAGCCCCCAGCCTGGCAGAGATCTCTATCTTTTGCCCTTTCTCTCTCCCTCTGGTTTGTTTACCTTGAGCCCAAGATCTCCACTTGGCCGCACATCCCAGCATCTGCGTTCAGCTGCAGAGGCGGTCAACTCAATCTGAAGATAAATAAATCAGTCCATGCTAATCCTGCTGAGGGAGAGTTCAATGGAGCAGCATAAAGGCAGTTCATTGTGCAACGTAATTGAGAACAAGCCTCTGTGTCTATTATATAGAACAAGTATTTCAATTTTGAATCTGGATTATGAATGATTGTATCTGATGGTACATAATGCTGTGACAGATTGATCAGTGGACTGTAATCCTTCTTGATGACATGTTATTAAATGTCCTATTATTCTGCAACCACAGGTAACAAAGCCAGACTCCCAAGTCTTTGGCAGGCAGAATTTAAAGTCTTGGCATTCAAATTCTACCTGAAGTGAAGGGAATGGGTTTGGGAAATCAATTTATTAATATTCTGCTCTTCTGAGCAAACAAAGTCCACTTTTTTTTCTGGGACTCCCACTGTCATGGTGGAGTGAGTAGCCTGGCTTGGCTGGATGGAGCTCAGGAGAAGAGACATCTGTCCTTCACATTCTGGGGAATAACATTCATTTATTCCATCTTGTTATGGACCTTCTTAATTAGACTAAGACATAGAAGCAGAAATAGGTTATTCGGCCTATTGAATCTTCCCCTCCATTTGGTCATGACCTTATTCATTTTCCCACTCAGCCCTGCTGGTTGACCTTCTCCCCATAACCTTTGATGCCCTGGCCAATCAAGAGCCTATCAATCTCTGTCTTAAATACATGAATGACCTGGTCTCCACAACTGCCCATGACAGCAAATTTCACAGTTTTACCACCTCTGGCTGAAGAAATTCTTCTGCATCTCTGTTCTATCTACAAGTTTGCTGATGACACCACAGTTGTCGGCAGAATCATTAACGGCAATGAGGAAGCAAACAGGAGGGAGATAGATCAGCTCATGAATAGTGTAATGTGCTCAACATCAGCAAAACCAAGGAGATGATTGTGGACTTCAGGAGGAAGATGGGGGAACATGGCCCAGTCCTCATCAAGGGCTGAGTAGTGGAGAAGGTCAAGAACTTGAAATTCCTGGATGTCAACATCTCCGAGGATCTGTCCTAGAGTCTCCATGTTGATGTAATCGCAAAGAAGGCTCACCAGCAGCTATATTTTGTGATATGCCTGAGGAGATTTGGTATGTTACTGAAGACTCTCGTAAATTCTATAGGTGTACCGTGGAGAGCTTTCTGGATGGTTGCATCACTGCCTGGTATGGAGGTGCCAACTCTCACAACAAGGATGAACTCCAGAAGGTTGTTAACTCTGCCTGTGTCATCACAGGCACCAGACTTCACTCCATTGAGGACAGTCTCTTAAAAATGTAGCCTCTATCCTCCACCACCCAGGCCATGCCCTCTTCACTCTACTACCATCAGGAAAGAGGTATGGGGCCTGAAGGCGAACACTCAGCAGCACAAGAACAGCTTTTTTTCCTGCTGCCGTTAGATTTTTGAATAATCAGTGAACCAAAGACATTGCAATCCTTCTATGTGCACTATTGTTTATTTTTATAGAAATGTTGTAAGATGGTTATGAAATATTATGTTTGCACTATAATACTACTGCAAAAAACTGAATTTTATGACTTATTCATGACAATAAATTCTGATTGATTGATTCTAAGTGGGTGCCCTTCAATCCTGAAGTTGTGCCCTCTTGACGCCATAGGAAACAACCTTTCTACAACTACTGTCCACGTCTTTCAACATTTAAAATGTTTCAGTGAGATTTTCTTTCATTCTCCTAAATACCAATGAGTACAGGCCAAGAGCTGTCAAACACTCCTATCATAACCCTTTCATTCCTGGAATCATCCTGGTGAACCCTCTCCAATGTCACCTCATCTTTTTTGTTTAAATCTGGAGCCCAATTATGTGCACTCATTGTGATAACTTGAACATTTTGAACAGAGTTGCCCATTGTTTCATGGAAAGCCAACCTGTGAGACCACCTTTGGACCCAGCATGGTAAACCAAAGGCTTGATTTGAAATTAAATCATTCTCACACCTGTGAAATTTTGGAATAATTGTAAGCTCTGGAACACGGCTAATTAGCATAGATGAAATCCGAAAGTTTGCAGATGCTGTAAGAGGGAGTGAAGGTCCACTGGTACCTGCTCATGGAAGCAAGGGTGGTCCATATGTTGAAGGGCTCAGGCTCGAAATGTCAGGAATGTATTTTTACCTCATGGATGCTGCAAAACCAGCTGAGTTCATTCAGAATGTCTGTGTGCTTAATCAGCAGAGATGCCCTGAACAGTTAGCGTAATGCTGTTACAGTGGCAGTGATCGGGATTGTCTGTAGGAGCTTATACATTTTCTCCATGCCTGTGTGGGTTTTCTCTGGGTGCTCTGGTTTCCTCCCACTGTTCAAAATGTACTGGGGTTGTAGGTTAATTAGATGTAAACTTCCCCTTTTACCCTTAATCCATGACCTCTAGTTTATATTTCACCTAATTTCAGTGGAAAAAAAGCCTAGTTGCATTTACTTGTCTGTACAACTCATAATTTTGTATCAAATCTCCCCACAGTCTTCTGCATTCCAGGGTATGAAGTCCTAATCTGTTTAACCTTTTCCTGTAATTCAGTTCCTTGAGTCCCAGCAACATCCTACACTCTTTCTTCCCTTCCTGTAGTTAGTGACCAATACTCCAAATTTGGCCTCACCATTGTGTTATACAACTTTAGCATAACATTCCAACTTAATACTTTGATTTATGAAGGCCAATATGCCAAAAGCTCTCTTTACAACCCTATCCACCTGTGACACCCTTTTCAGGGAATTGTGGTATCTGTATTTCAAAATCCCTCTGCTCTACCGCACTCCTCATGCCTTTCCACTTCCACAAACATGATACTCCACCCCCCACTTCTCCCTCTTAAGCTGTCTTCCCTCTCTTGGACTGCTCAACCTGGCCAGCTGCCTGCTTTGGATCTCTTTATTTCCAATTGCTGCTGAGACATTAACCATCTCAACTTCACCACTCCCCTCTCTTCCAATCTTGCCTCCTCTGAATGCTCTGCCCACCCCCACTCTGTCCACAACAACTCCCACCTCACGATCAAACCCACAGACAAGGGGTGGTGCTGTTGTGGTCTGGCACACTGACCTCTCCCTTGCTGAGGCAAAACAACAGCTCTTGGACATCTCTTAGTTACTTACTTACCCTTCAACAGGACCCTTCCAAAGAGCATCCTGCCAGTACTATCTCTACCCGCATCACCTCTGGTCATCTCCCTCTCATGGCATCCAACCTCATTGTATCCTATCCTCACACAGCCTGGTTCTACCTCCTACCCCAGATGCACAAACTCAATTATCCAGGTAGACCCATTAGTTCTGCATGATCCTGCCCCACTGAATTAGCATCATCTTACCTCAACTCCATTGTTTCTCCCCTGGTCCATTCCCTCCCTACCTCCATCCACGATACCTCTCATGCCCTCCATCTCTTCAATGACTTCCAATTCCCTGAACTTGACCACCTCATCTTCACTAGGGATGTCCAATCCCTTTACACCTCCATCCCCCCTCCCCCCTGCCCATATAGGTCTCAAAGCCCTTCATTCTCTCTTGACAAGAGACCTAACCAGTCCATCGCCTCCACCACCACCCTCCTCCACCTGGCAGGACTTGTTCTCACCTCCTTTGACTCATCCCACATTCTCCAAATCAAAGGAGTAGCCATGGGTACCCATATGGGACCCAGCCTTGCCTGCCTGCTTTTGGGCTTTGCAGAGAAATCTACACTACAAGCCTACACAGGCAAGGCTCCTCAACTCTTCTTCCACTACAATTGACAACTACATTGCTGCTGCCTTGAGCACCCATGATGATTTCATCAACTTCATTTACTTTGCTGCTAACTTTCACCCCGACCTCCTATTCCCTTGGTCCTTTCCTGGCAACACCCTCAGCTTTTTTGATCTCTCTGCTTCCATCATGGGAGACGTATTTTCGATAGACATTTATTATAAAAACCCATCAACTCCCACAACTACCTTGACTACACTTCTTCACACCCATTCCCTTGCAAAGATTCTATTCCTTTCATTCAATTTCTCAGTCTCTGTCATATCTGCTCCCAAGATGAGGTCTTCCAGTCCAGGTCATCCAAAATGTCCTTTTTTCCAAAAACATGGCTTCCCTCCACCACCAACTCAGCCCTTACCCATTTCTCCATTTCCTGCTCATCTGCCCTGGCCCCCTCTGCTTCAAGACACAACAAAAACAGGATTCCTCTTGTCCTCACTTAACACCCCACCAGCCCCAGATCAACACATTATCCTCCATAATTTGTCACCTACAACAAGATACCACCACCAGGCACATCTTCCCTCTCTGCCTTCCATAGGGACCATTCCCTCCATGACTTCCTCATTCACTCACCCCTTCCCATTATTTGCCCCCTTGGAACCTTCCCCTGCTGCTGCGGGAACTGCTACACTTACGCTCACACCTCACCACCATTCGCAGCCCTAAAGAGTCCTTCCAAAGGAAGCAACACTTCACTTGTGTATCTGCAGGAGTTGCCTGCTGTGCTGTGGCCTTCTCTACATTGGAGAGGCTTGACGCAGACTTCAAGATCATTTCACTGGATACCTTTTGTCTGTCCAAATCAGTGACCAGGATCTCCCAGTGGCCAGCCACTTCAATTCTGCACCCAATCCCGTGCTGACACATCTGTCCATGGCCTTGGGTACTGTTAAGCCAAGTCCACCCATAATTTCCATCTAGGGTCTCTCCAACCGGATGGCATTAACGTCATCTTCTCTGCTTTCTGCCTGTCTATTCCCCATTCTCCCTCTCTTCTCCAGCTCTCCATCCATAGAGCCTTCCCCTGTTGGCTGGTGTGCCCTCTCTCCCTTATCCATTGATTAACTCCTGACTGTGGGACTGTGCTCCTCCCCCTGATCCCCCCCCCACCATTTTATTTGAGTGCGTGCCTACATTTTGCTCATACCATAAAGGCTCAAGCCAGAAATGTTGGCTATGTATCTTTATCTTTGCAATATAAAGTACACTGTGACTTGCAGAATATCTCCAGCATTGTGTGTTTTCACCATACCAAGGCTTGTTATTTTTTTCAAGGTGTGGATTATCTAATTATCTGAATTTAAGTTCTGTGGTGACATTTGAGCTGTTGTTTTGAAGTACTTGTGGTCAGATTTGTTCTCGTGTTTTGGAGTTGCTGGGCCTTGAAGAACAGGGAAAGGTTAGAAGTCAAACATTAAGGTCTGCAGACACTGATTGTAGTAAAAACACAGAAATATTAAAGGAACTCACCTGATCTCACAGCATCCATAGTGGGTAAAGATATATAACTGATGTTTCAGGCCTGACTCCTTTCTCAAGCTGCCACATACCTTGACAGAGGACTCAGGCCTGAAACATCCCTTTGACGGATGCTACAAGACCAGGTAAGTTCCTCCAGCATTTTTGTTTTTTAGAAAAATAGTTTGGCATAGATTAGAAGAGCCAAATGTCCTGTTTCTATACTGTAATGTTCTATGGAGTGTTTGTCTGTGCCTCTGGATGTGTTGCCAGCCAATTTCACCACCATTATATACCTGGACTCCTGTTCCTTTTAACTCAGCTCCTTCACATAGCTTGAGTTTTACCCCAGTGATATGAAGCTGCTACCCACTTGTGATCTCTGTGCGTTGCTGAACAAGGATTAATACCAGGTCCAAGTGAGAGAATTCATCTCAGCGGGACAGAACCCAGGAACTCACGTGATTGATCTCACTTGACTTGTGTTAAGGATGGGAAAGAAAATCGCATTATTTCTGCTCCTGATGCACCATTTCCCCCCCCGGGCTCCTGCTCCAGATGCACTGTGTCGTTGTCGTTTTTCCCCCCCCCCCCCCCACACCGGCTCCTGCTCCAGATGCACCGTGGTGTCGTTGTCGTTTCCCCCCCCCCCCCCCCCACACCAGCTCCTGCTCCAGATGCACCGTGTCGTCGTTGTCGTCCCTCCCCCCCCCCCCCGGACCCCTGCTCCGGATGCACCATGTCTCTTCTCCCCTCCCCCCCCCACCCCGCCCCCCCTTCGTGGGCTCCTGCTCCAGATGCACCGTGTTTCTCCCCCCAGCTCCTGCTCCATATAGACCTTCTCTCTACCCCCCCACCACCCCCAACCAGGTTCCTGTACCTAATACACTGCTTTGAGGGACCTGTGGAAAATTGCATGTATAAGGAAGAGATGGAGCTTTGGAATCCAAGTGGGATTCATGATGGATGATGACTGGCTGAGGACAAAAATACGGATAATGACTCGGAGCAAAACAACTACTTAGTATAATCTTGCCATTTCAATTCTGATCTGACAACACACAATGAAGTATTTGCCTTTCCCAAAATCACTTTATGGCAGAATTATTAAACAGGAATGGGTGCCACCTAATTTGCATAGAGCAGGATCGCAGAAAGAACAAGGGATGAATGAATGGAGATTTTACTCTGAAAATTCAACAATCAACCCCAGATGTGGGAAACAAAACAGGAGATGCTGTGAATGCCTGTGCATCAGGCAGCATCTGTGGAAAATAGAACTAAGTTCATAGTTAACAGGGTTAGCTTAGCAGTTGGCACAACGCCTTTGCAGAGCCGGCAATCGGGACTGGGGTTTGAATCCCATGCTGTCTGCAAGGAGTTTGTATACCCTCCCCGTGTCTGTGTGGGTTTTCACCGGGGGCTCCAGTTTTTCTCTCACCCTCCAGGGGTTGATTGGGTTTAATTGGGCAGCATAGGCTCGTGGGCAAAAAAAGCCTGTTACCGTGTTTAAAATTTAAACATTTCAGGTTGAAGACCCTTTGTCAGAACTGGGGAAGAGAGCAAGATAGTTTTGAGTTGAATCCAACAGTACAAAAGCAGTTTCTTCCCCTCTGCCATGAGATTTCTGAATGGACAATGAATCACAGATGCTACCTCAGTTTCTCTTCTTTTTAAATTAGTTTTTTTAAAACATAATTTACAGCAAGATGCAGCAAAACAACAAATTTCGTAGCATGTTCATGACAATAAAATCTGATTAAACAGGAATGTCAACAGGTACAATGTTTGTTGTGCAATACACACGAGTGCTGGGGAAACTCAGCAGCTTCCTTAGTGTCCACAAGAGGCAAAGATATGTAGAACCATAGAACACTACAACACAGAAAACAGGCCTTTTGGCCCTTCTAGTCTGTGCCACCCACTAGTTCCACTGATTTGCTCCCACTGCAAAATCCTCTAGACCTTTCCCATCCATGTATCTATCCAATCTATTCTTAGAACTCAAGTTTGAGCCCACATTCACCACATCAGGCGGCTGCCTATTTCACCTCCCACTACTCTCTGAGTGAAGATCTTTCCCCTAATGTTCCCCCTAAACCTTTCCCCCTCAGTTTAAAACTATGACCTCTTGTATTTATCTCCCCCAATCTAAGTAGAAAAAGTCTACTTGCATCCACTCTGTCAATAACCAATGTTTCAGGCTTAAGCCCTTTGTCAAGCAAAATAAAACAGACAGGCTCCTGCATCTCGGAAAGCTTTAAAATGAAGAGCGGGAGCTTGAGGGATGGATAGAACAATGGGAATATCCAATTAGATTTAAACAAGAAAGAGCAGATGCTGGGATTGCAGTTCAAGGCACAAAAGTGCTGGAGAAACTCAGCAGGTTACATGTTTCGCAAGTAGCAAAAATAGGTAACCAATGTTTTGGGTGAAAGGCTCAGACCCGAAACATTAGTAATATATCTTTGCTTCCTGGGGATGTTGTGTGATCTGCTGAGTTTCTCTTGTTTTTGTGAATTGAATCTGATTGGACGATGTCAGGACTGTCATGGTGTTAAGTAGTGGATGAATTAATGTTAGGGAGAAAATGATCAAAAACTATGAGATGAGGCCAGTTGGAACAGAAGCAAAGGCACCCCAAAGTTAGACGATAGAGACTGCAGGCAATACCGGTCTTTATGGAGAGAGTAAAGAACTGAGTGGCATATGGATTTCTTGGAACTTAGAGATGAAGTGTTATGATAGTGAGTTATTTGTTATTGAGCTCAGAAGGATGTCCAGGAGGAGAGTGCGGGTCTGTTCCTCGAGCAGTGCAGGATGAGGTGAAACATTGGTGGGGTCACCAAGAAGATCTATCGGATAGTGTCATGGGATCTTTCATTCAGCTGAGAAGATAGACGGGGTCTCAGATATTATCAAGTTCAGGGTGACAGGCACATCTGTTAGGGATATTGTGATTAAATCCATACCCTTCCGCCTTGGAGATGAGATTATTTGAACAAGGCGAGAAGAATGCTTCTTAGTCATTATATGACACAGGATAAAGTCATGAGGATTGGAGCAGGAAGTGACCATGGAGCTCATCAAGCCTGCTCCACTGTTCATCAAGGTCATGGCTGATCCACCTCACTGTCACTCTCCTTGATTCTCATCTCCTTTGATTCCCTTAATCTGCAGATAAATATCGATCCCATCTGAAATGAACACAGCAGCTCTTTTAATATCTCCTTTCCCCAGAGGCCTTAATCTAATTGGGTAACAAAATCTAATCAATTATTTTCAGAGTAGACTTCCCAACACCTCCCACCTGAGGGAAAATATCATGAAGAAAAAGTAAAAACACAATGCTGGAGAAACTCAGCAGGTCAGACAGCAAAGATAAAGATGCTTAACCAATGTTTCGGGCTCAAGCCCTTCATCAAGGTATGGATAAATGTCAGTAGGCAATAAAATGGTGGTGGGGGGAGGAGGGCAGGGGAGGAGCACATTCCCCAATGCAGGCAGTATTATGTGGAGAAGGGAGGGAGAGGGATAGCTCTGTGAATGGAAAGGGAAGGGAGGGAGAAGTCAATCTAATTATTTTAGTATGAAAGGCCTAGCTGTAATTTTTAGAAATCATCTTATCCTAGATTCACTAACCAGTGAAAATCGTTCCTCTCCATCTATCCCCTTAGCATCTTGAGAACTGCAATTAAATTAGCTTTACAAATTCCAGGGAGTGGTGCCAAGTCGACAAAATTTCTCACGATGATTTAATCCTTGCTATCCAATTGTTAGGCACCGAGCCCCGTTGATTCCCTTGGAATGCACACTTGAGAGGAGAAATTAGAGTAATGTGTGATGTTTCTCTCTGTCTCCACAGCGATTTTCCTTTTTCTCTCTATCAATTATGGGAAAGCAAGAATTTTCAGGACGAAATTAAAATTCAACACTGAAGCCAAAAGATTCTGAATCTGCCCTTTCTCTAATTATCTAGAAGCTTGCAGAACTATATGTCAGAAAGATTGACTGGAATTGCTCAAGGCCTCCAGAAAAAAAATGTGTGGGCAGAGGTGGGGGGGAGGAGGGGGGGAGAGAGAGGAGCCATTGGAATGGGAAGAGTGATTTAATTAAATCAGACCAGCAGAATGAGAAAGAAGGTTTGTGAAGAAACCGTTTTCGTTGGCAGAGGATATCCAGCAACTCAGCATTTCAGTATTTTTGCAGACTGGGAGCAATTGTGTTTGTATCTTTCCTGGTGGCGATCGTCTTTGGATTTGAGGAAGCTTTCAGAAAGCTGGTCTTGAGAACTTAAAAAAGGGAAGAGATACATCTGCTCACTCCTTCTATCCTGGAGAACTGAGACTATTGCAGCAATGGGATTGTGTTTCTTCTCTGCATCAGGTGTCCAACCGTTTTCAGAGAAGATATTTCACCCCCTCGACGTTATTTTTCACAGCTCATTTCTGAATGGGCAGATAACATCGTTGTCAGATCCATCAGGACGAGAAAAATTAGATTTCCTTCAAAGATACTGGCAGACTAAATGAAGTAGTCATTCAGTGATATTTCCCAACCTCTGGTAGGGCAACTGAATGGTAGAGTAACAACCTCTCACTCAATGTCACCAAAACCAAGGAGCTGATGGAGGTCTTTCGGAGGGGGAAACCAGATGTGTACAATCCAGTGATCAGAGTTGGAGAAGGTGATCAAATTTAAATTCCTGGGAGTCACTATCTTGGTGTCATCAAGAGGAAAGCACGTCAATACCTCTACTTCCTCAGGAGTTTGCAGAGGTTTGGTATAACATTGGAAACCTTGGCAAACTTTTACAGATATGTGTTGGATAGTGTGCTGACTGGCTGCATTATGGCCTAGTTTTGGGTGCACCAATACACCTGAGCATAAAGCCCTGCAAAAGGTGGTGGACACATCCCAGGATCTCGCAGGAAAAACTTTTCTCACCGTTGAGAACATCTCCATGAAACACTGCCATTGAAGAACAGAAACAATCATCAATGGCCCACACCACGTTGGACATGCTCTGATCTCGCTGCTGCCATCAGGAAAGAGGTACAGGTGGCACAAGACTCACACCACCAGGTTCGGGAACAGCTGCTCCTCCTCCACCATCAGACTCCTCAACAACATACCCAATCAAAGACTGAATTTTTTTTTTCTGAATTGCACAGTCAGTTTGTTTACATTTCTTTGTTTTGATTTTCTCTCTTTTGTATTCATTTTTTTTCTTGATTACAGTCCTGTTCGGCTCCGAATCATGGGTCCTCTACCGGCATCACCTATGGCTCCTAGAACGCTTCCACCAGCATTGTCTCCGCTCCATCCTCAACATTCATTGGAGCGACTTCATCCCTAACATCGAAGTACTTGAGATGGCAGAGGCCGACAGCATTGAATCCACGCTGCTGAAGATCCAACTGCGCTGGGTAGGTCACGTCTCCAGAATGGAGGACCATCGCCTTCCCAAGATCGTGTTATATGGCGAGCTCTCTACTGGCCACTGTGACAGAGGTGCACCAAAGAAGAGGTACAAGGACTGCCTAAAGATATCTCTTGGTGCCTGCCACATTGACCATCGCCAGTGGGCTGATATCGCCTCAAACCGTGCATCTTGGCGCCTCAGTTCAGCGGGCAGCAACCTCCTTTGAAGAAGACCGCAGAGCCCACCTCACTGACAAAAGACAAAGGAGGAAAAACCCAACACCCAACCCCAACCAACCAATTTTCCCTTGCAACCGCTGCAACCGTGTCTGCCTGTCCCGCATCGGACTTGTCAGCCACAAACGAACCTGCAGCTGACGTGGACATTACCCCTCCATAAATCTTCATCCGTGAAGCCAAGCCAAAGAAGACAGTTTACAGTTACTGCTAAGTAGAAATTCTGCCTGGCCCACAGAAAAAAGAATCTCAGGGCTATATGATATGTCATATGTACTCTGATAATAAATCTGAACTTTGACATTCATAAAGACAAGCAGAGTTCGATGTTAACTTGGAGGTGCACTAGATATTTATGAATAAAATATCTCAGGGTTGTATGAGATGTCAAATATGTACTCAGTCAATAAACTTAAACTGCAGAGGTCTGTGAACCCATCTCAGCCAATGACACATACTGCCTTCCCTTCCATTGACTCCACCTACAACTTTGCGTACCTTGGAAAAGCAGCCAGTATACTAAAAGGCTCATCCCAGTCCAGTCATACTCCCTTCAACCTCTCTCTGCCCACCGCCCCCCCAAACACAATGATCAGATCACCAAATATAAGGACAGCTTCTTTCCTGCTGTTATCAGACTCATGAATGAACCTCAGACCAGGAATCATTGACAATTTGTTTCTCTTCCTTGATTTGCATCTTTCATTACTCTGATCCCTTTCATTGGTTCAAGTGCAAATTTATTTGTCATCCGATTACACCAGTTCTCCAGTACAAAACATTGTAGACGCACATACAGACAAGTACAGTACATGTATACAAATAGACAATAGACAATAGGAGCTGGAGTAGGCCATTTGGCCCGTCGGGCCAGCACCGCCATTTTAGATCATGGCTGATCATTACCATCAGTACCCCTTTCCAGCCTTATCCCCATAACCCTTAACTCCGTTACCCACAAGATATTTAAAATAAATGATATTAATAAAAAGTGGTGTCTTTTTTATTTGCATTTCATCAACTCTCTAAATTTTGAAAAACTTAAAACAGCAGCCTGGCATTTGAGGCATTGTTCTCCAGGTGGGTCAGGATAGAGAGGAGGGACAAGGCTATAGTGTCATCAGTGGAATGGTTCCATCTTTAGGCAAATTAAAAATGGGTCCAGTGTCACTGGGAGGTGCGCTTCGATACATTCCATCACCAGATGCTCGAAGCTTTTCATAATGATGGAAGCTCCCCTCTCATTACTTCTGACCTGCTGAATCATCTGGGAAACAGCACCATTTTCCATTACTTCCGAACAGTACCCAGCAATGCAAAACCATTTTCTCCTGACCATTCCATCATCTCTAAATTGCTACTAAATACCATTAAAGTACAGATTAACACACTATTGATCGTAGTTTTGTATAAGTAGGATTTTTGTGGTATTTAATAGCTGCATGTATTTGTGTATGCAAGTCAAGGAACTTCCAAGATGATTTATTTAAAGCACAGAAGGTTTTATATAAAAAAAAAACCTGAAAATTGAAATAAGAACAGAAATTCAAGGCGGTACTCAGCAGGTCTAGCCGCATATGTGGTGAAAGGCACTGAGTTAATATGGTCATTCTAATACCCCTTTAATATTTATGTTTACATTTCTTTCCTTATGTACATTCCTTTCTCCTTGTACACAGTTACAGGTAATTAGAAATTCCACCTGGCCCACATGTGATGTCATGCCTGTACTCAACAATAAATCTGAATTTTCCTTTGAATTTGAAATAGTATAGAACCTGAAATATTAACTTTTTTTTTTCTCTCCACAGAAGCTGCCTGATTTGATATAAATGTCAAGCAATTTTTATTTTATTTCATGAAGGAATTGTAGATGTTAATTAGTGATGATTATTATACGAATATAATTAACCACTGCCGCACAATAACGTGCTACATTTGGTTGAAAGCAGGATTACCTTGATACAACGTAGTGGACTCAACCCAGGACATCACTGGCAAAACCCTCCCCACCATTGAGAACATGTACAGGGAACGATGCCGTCGGAGAGCAGCAGCGATCATCAAGGATTCACATGCTCTGTCCTCACTGCTACCATCAGAAAAGAGGTAAGGTGTCACAGCATTCCCACCACCAGGTTCAGGAACAGCTGCTACCCCTCCACCGTATTGAGTCAGTATTTTTATGCTCTGCTAATAATTGGTCATTCTGCCTCACCCTGAGGGAAAAGAATCTCAGGGTTGTATGTGATGTCATGTATGTACTCTGACAATAAATCTGAAATCTGAATCTGGTCACTATTGATGTCTTAAATGATGAAATTAACAATTCCTCATTTTACAGCTGCCCATAACTGCCTCCCCTCCTCAAGAATTTATAGAGAATTTCTATACAATCAAATCATATTTTACTGCCATTGCGTGGAACCCAAATTATTTCCCTGGTGAAAAGCTACCTAGAATCAAAGGTTCCAGCTCCCTCTATATATGGTAACAGTTTTCAGTGAGAGACCTGCCAATCTTTGCATTCTGCTGATCCTGACAAGGGATTTGTCCTGGTCTCATATACAGCACTGTTGAAGAGGTCAGTTTTCCCATTTTCTTCAGGCACAGTTATTAACATCGAGTCACAGAGTCCTATAGCATGGGAACAGGAAGTTCAATCCCCCCCCCCCCCCCACCGAATCCACACTAACCATCAACCATCAGGAATGGAATTCTACACTAATTCCATTGTGTTCTCATTATTGTCAACCCCAGTCCACCTTATTCCATTGTGTTCTCATTATTGTCAACCCCAGTCCACCTTATTCTTTCTCTATTACAGTATCCCAGAGATCATGTGCCAATTCTATATGCCTGCATATCTGTTCTCCATGTTAACACCTTAATAAGGTCACAGTATCTCTATTCTCAGTATCTTGCCTTACCATTCTGTATAGCTGTTTATTTCATTGTGTACGTGTGTGTATATGTGGGAGTGTGTGTATGTGCATGTGTGTGATGTCAGATTGTGTGTGCGCACACATCCATGTGGGCGAATGTGTGCTAATATGCATGTGAGTGTGTGTGCATGCATGTGTGTGCATCTGCATGTGAGTGCGTGTGCATGTATATGTGAATGTGTGTGTGCCTCTGATCCATCTAGTTGCATGTCTAATCAATCTGTACATCTATTCGACATGTCTCTGCTGCATGCCCGTTATTCCATATGTTTTCTCTACCCTGTCTTTGTTTGTTCCTGTTATGGGGTTATGGGTTATGGGGATAAGGCTGGAAAGGGGTACCGATGGTAGTGATCAGCCATGATCTGTAAAATGGCGGTGCTGGCTCGACGGGCCTACTCCAGCTCCTATTGTCTATTGTGTGGTTCTACTCTGTATAGCTATCCTATATCTCTAGCCTGCACCTCAACTCCATTTGTCTGTCTCTCTATTCTGTATTCTTATGGGAGGAAGCATAAAGTACTGTGAAATAAACGGGTGCATGGGACTGACAAGAATGTTCTAAGAGCCAGAAAATCCTCAATGGAACAAAAGGTTCCTTCAATGTCACAAGAAAATATTGAAGAAAATATGTGAAAAATAAAAATAGTTCCATTCTGTTTCTGCTCCTTGTAACTAAATTGTACCACTGTCGTGTGTACCTGACTCTCTCTCTTCCAACTTGTACATCCCTACTCTCTGTGCTGCATTCTGCAATTTAATTTTTGTTCCTGAGCCTGGATCTGATTGTGCCTGACACAATATCTATTCTATGAGGCTCACATCGCTATGCCTCAATTCTTTGAACCTGTATTTTTAGACTTATGTTTTAAATTTTATTTACAACATGGTAAAAGCTGATTCCAGTCATTTAAACCTGTGCCATCCAATTATACCCAAATTAACCAGGGCCAGTGACTCGGGTACAAATCTGATGCTATCTGTATAGAGTTTGTACATTCTCCATGTGACTTCCATGGATTTCCTCTGGGTGCTCTAGTTTACTCCCACCCTTCAAAACGTACAGAGGTAGTAGGTTAATTGGGGTGTTTGGGCAACACTGTCTGGTGGGACAGAAGAGCCTGTTACCATGCTGTATATCTAAATGTTCCCATCCACCTGCTGCCCTTCTTGCTGAAAGAGGTTATGGGCTGGGAGAGGTTCCAGCCGAAGCCTTCAGCAAAAATCTGCCATGCATTTTGCAGTCACTGTGCAGAGAACGCATGTTGAGGATGTTTGACTGGATGATCATCTAGTGGGCTGCCTCGTCCTTAATGGTGCTGACCATCTTTGGAGTAGATCAGGCAAGTGCATCCTATTCCTTCACACTTCTGAAGATGGTGTAAACGTCATTGGTCATCAGAGGAGAATGACTCTCAGCAGGATACCCAGCCTCTGGCTTGTGGTCCAGTCAAGCTCCTGGTCATTGATGGCTCCAGATTGTTGATGCTGGGGTAGTCACCAATGGTAAAATATTGGATGTCAAGGGGAAGTGGTTAGATCGTCTCTTGTTGGAGTTAGACATTTTTTGCACTTGTGCCTATTTGCTGTAAATTAGCAACAATATTCTGTGCATTGGTATCTTTATGCCTGATCTACAGTGTCCGTGAACTACTCTTTGCAGACGATGCCGCTTTAGTTGCCCATTCAGAGCCAGCTCTTCAGCGCTTGACGTCCTGCTTTGCGGAAACTGCCAAAATGTTTGGCCTGGAAGTCAGCCTGAAGAAAACTGAGGTCCTCCATCAGCCAGCTCCCCACCATGATTACCAGCCCCCCCACATCTCCATCGGGCACACAAAACTCAAAACGGTCAACCAGTTTACCTATCTCGGCTGCACCATTTCATCAGATGCAAGGATCGACAATGAGATAGACAACAGACTCGCCAAGGCAAATAGCGCCTTTGGAAGACTACACAAAAGAGTCTGGAAAAACAACCAACTGAAAAACCTCACAAAGATAAGCGTATACAGAGCCGTTGTCATACCCACACTCCTGTTCGGCTCCGAATCATGGGTCCTCTACCGGCACCACCTACGGCTCCTAGAACGCTTCCACCAGCGTTGTCTCCGCTCCATCCTCAACATCCATTGGAGCGCTTACATCCCTAACGTCGAAGTACTCGAGATGGCAGAGGTCGACAGCATCGAGTCCACGCTGCTGAAGATCCAGCTGTGCTGGATGGGTCACGTCTCCAGAATGGAGGACCATCGCCTTCCCAAGATCGTGTTATATGGCGAGCTCTCCACTGGCCACCGTGACAGAGGTGCACCAAAGAAAAGGTACAAGGACTGCCTAAAGAAATCTCTTGGTGCCTGCCACATTGACCACCGCCAGTGGGCTGATAACGCCTCAAACCGTGCATCTTGGCACCTCACAGTTTGGCGGGCAGCAACCTCCTTTGAAGAAGACCGCAGAGCCTACCTCACTGACAAAAGGCAAAGGAGGAAAAACCCAACACCCAACCCCAACCAACCAATTTTCCCCTGCAACCGCTGCAATCGTGTCTGCCTGTCCCGCATCGGACTTGTCAGCCACAAACGAGCCTGCAGCTGACGTGGACTTTTTACCCCCTCCATAAATCTTCGTCCGCGAAGCCAAGCCAAAGAGACAGTGGTATGCAAATGTTTGGGTGCTCTTGGTCAAAATTTCTGTGACTGTGAAAAGCTAAGCAAGTAAAAGGCATAAAATTAAAGATGAGACACTTCTTAATATTTTAAGCAAGATTACTTTTTTAAAATTTCCATCTTCTACTGTTTCAAAATAACAAAAAAAAGGAAAAGAGCTCAAAGCAAAAGTTTGGGCCCCCTGCATGGTCAGTACCTAATAACACCCCCTTTGGCAACTATCACAGCTTGTAAATGCTTTCTGTAGCCAGCTAAGCACCTTTCAATTCTTGTTTGGGGGATTTTCACCCATTCTTCATTACAAAAGGTTTCTATTCTGTGAGATTCTTGGGCCATCTTGCATGCTCTTTTGAGGTCTACCCACAGATTTTCGATGGTGTTTAGGTCGGGGGGACTGTGAGGGCCACAGCAAAACCTTCAGCTTGCAACTCTCGAGGTATCCATTGTGGATTTTGAGGTGTGCTTAGGATCATGATCCTGGTGTAGTAGCCATCCTCTTTTCATCTTCAGCTTTTTTGTTTACACTCAGCGTGATGTTTGCTTCCAGACTTTGCTGGTATTTAATTGAATTAATTTTTCCCTCCACCAGTGAAATGTTCCCCATGCCACTGGATGCAACACAAGCCCAAAGCATGATGGATCCACCCCCGTACTTAACAGTTGGAGAGGTGTTCTTTTCATGAAGTTCTGCCCCTTTTTTTCTCCAAAAACACCTTTGATCATTGCAGCCAGAAAGTTCTATTTTCACTTCATCACTTGTTTCCAAAATGCATCAGGCTTGTTGAGATGTTCCTTTGCATACTTCCAGCGCTGAATTTTATGGTGAGGATGCAGGAAAGGTTTTCTTCTAATAACTCTTCCATGGAAGTCCCAGCAGAACAGTGCGCCACCATTCCAGAGTCTGCTAAATCTTCCTGAAGGTCTTTTGCAGTCAAACGGGAGTTTTTAGTTGCCTTTCTAGCAATCCTAAGAGCAGTTCGCTTGGAAAGTTTGCTTGGTCCTCCAGGCCTCAACTTGACCTCCACCATTCCTGTTAACTGCCATTTCTTAATTACATTACAAACAGAGGAAATGGCCACCTGAAAATGCTTTGCTATCTTCTTGTAGCCTTCTCCTGCTTTATGGGCATCAATTATTTAAATTTTCCAAATGCTAGGAAGCTGCCCATGGCTGCCGAGGGTTGGGACAAGGATTGAGGAGTCAGGGTATTTGTAAAGCTTTGAAATTTGCATCACATGGCCTTTCCAAACGATGACTGTATACAAACTAACAAGCCCTAATGAGCTAATTAAGGTCTGAGACCTCCAAAAAAGTTATCTGAGAGTTCAAATCTCTTAAGGACCTGCTTTATTTTTTTTCCATTCTAAAATTGTACAAAACAATAATAACATGTGAATCTTGGTTAAAATGTTGAAAAGAATGTGTCAGTTAGTCTTCTACTCACTTAACGATAAAAAGTAAAAGAAATTTTGATCAGGGTGCCCAAACTTTTGAATACCACTTATATTCTACCAACTCACAACACTATACTGGGTACTTTTATCTCTGTACTGGGTTTATCTATATCTTAATCCTGGGTAGCTGTTGCTGTCCTTTGTGTGCCTGTATATCTAATCCATGTGTGCCTGTGTCTCTATTCTGTGTTAAACAAGATAGTCTGTAGTCTACAGATGCAGGGCTCGTGTGCAGTACACAAATGTGCTGGAGAAATTCAGCAGGTCACACTGTGCCCAAAAACTGTGACATCAAGGGCATAGCTAGGGTGGAGCAACCACTCCCCCACCTTTTCAGCCCCGACCTCGCAGACCTCCCGCACCACATATTTTTGAACTGTGAGACCACAGCATCTGCCGCAGATGTGCGGCATCACAGTGTCACTGGAGCTCCTGACGCCCGACTCCAAACCCTCCCCTCAGCCTACACCTGAGCTCCTGTCGCCCGACTCCGAACCCTCCCCTCTGCCTACACTGGAGCTCCTGATGCCCAACTTCAAACCCTTCCCTCGGTCTATTACACAGGCATACCGTGTGTAGTGCTAGGGTGAGGGGATTCGGATTTGGCTTTGGCAACTCAGGTGTGCCAAGGAGGGAGGGAGGGAAGGGGAGATGGAAGGAAGAGGAGGGGGAGAGAAGTAGAGAGGAGGGAAGGAGAGAAGAGAGGAAGATGGTGGCGGAGAGGGGAAGGAGGGGTTGGAGAGAGGAGGAGGGTGTGGCGGCTTTGTGCACTGGTTACAGAATCGGTGTTTGTGCGCACACGCGCACAGATGCAGTCGCCCCATCTTTTGATGTGCTCTCACTCCCCCTAACGTCAAAAGGTTTTTTTTGTTCCCCATTAGTTCTCCCAGGGGCCCTTCCATTCACCATACTATCCTTGTGAGGATCTCTCGCCCTTAACAGGATTAAATTCCATCTGCCATTGCCCTGTCCATCTTAACAACTTATCGATATTGTCCTCTGGTCTAAACCTATCCTTCTCATTATCAACCCCATCAATTTTCATGACATCTGCAAACTTACTAATCCTATCATAAAACCATAGAACATTAGAAAACAGGGACTTGGGCCCTTCTAGTCTGTTCCAAACTATTATTCTGCCAAGTCCCAATGACTTGCACCCAGTCCATAGCCCTCCATAGCTCTCTCATCCATATACCTCCTAGAGCATATCCAAATCTTTATATAAGCTAAGGTTCACAAATTGATCCTGTGGCACACCAATGGTCACAGGCTTCCAACTATCACCCTTTGCCTTATGTTGGCAAGCCAATGTTGAATCAAATTTGCAAACTTGCCGTGAACCCCATCAGATCTAATGTGTTGAGCCAATTTTCCCATGTGCATTCAGTCTGTGTGCATTCAGCGACTTGCCTTCCCTTCTCAAACTTTTCAAGATTCCTTTAGTGTCACATAATCATGGAGAATAAGTACTGTTACACAAAATTACTTTCTGCCTGCTGTAAGGCAGACAAGAGTTGCCATTAGGGTCGCCCGGTGCCCCTTAAAGGGAAGCAAAAGAGAGTCCCTTCACTGTCACTTTGTGTCCGTGGATTTGCCTCCAGCTCCCGCAGTCTCTGCAGATGTTCAATCCAACCACAACTGGAGCTCCAGATCCAACCTCCAATACAATCAGGAAGCCTTCAGTGCCTGAGAACCCTGGGTGCCCTTTCTGCCCTCAGCATTTTGTTATCTCTTCAAAAATTCTTTTCAATTATACAGTGTATCCTCTCCAACTAAACCAAACTTGATTCATCTCTACCTTTCCTTTCCATTCCAATTCAAACTAATTCTATCTCTCAGAAATTTTTTTTCACTAAAACTGGCAGGCCTGGTTGATCTAAAATCTAAATATAAAACCTGTATTCTGTGAGTTTATGTCTGTGTCTCTATTCTGTCCACCTGTCGATTTTGTATTTATCCAATTCTGTGATCTTGTGTTTCTATTCTGGATTCCTTCATATAGACAGTAGTCCATGTGTGCCTATGCAGTATGTCTGTTCCACATGTTCTGTATGACTGTATCTTTGTTCTCTGTGGCTGTATCTATCTATGGGTCAGTACCAATTAATTTGTCTTCACATCGTCTGTGCCTTAATGTCCTCTCCGTACTCTGTCCATTGCTATATACTGGTCTCAATGAACAGTGTGTGTGAGATTTTCTCCCCATTGTCTGCTTGTGCCATCCCTCCTCCAACTATTCCTGCGTGGAACACACTGTTCCCTGTACATTCAGACTAACATTACTCATCATCCTGTGTGTGTGTGTCTGTACATGTCCTTTGTGTGTCAGTCTGTGTGTGAATGTGTGTCTGTATGTGTGTCTCTGTGTGTCAGTGTCTGTGTGTCTCTGTGAGTCTGTATGTGTGTCTCCTTTGTGTGTGTGTCTGTGTGTCAGTGTCTGTGTGTCAGTGTCTGTGTGTCAGTGTCTGTGTGTCAGTGTCTGTGTGTCAGTGTCTGTGTGTCAGTGTCTGTGTGTCAGTGTCTGTGTCTCAGTGTCTGTGTCTGTGTCTGTGTGTCAGTGTCTGTGTCTCAGTGTCTGTGTGTCAGTGTCTGTGTGTCAGTGTCAGTGTCAGTGTCTCAGTGTCTGTGTGTCTGTGTCTCAGTGTCTGTGTCTCAGTGTCTCAGTGTCTGTGTGTGTCTATGTGTGTGTCAGTGTCTGTGTGTGTGAGTGTCAGTGTCTGTGTGTCAGTGTCTGTGTGTGTCTGTGTGTGTGTGTCAGTGTCATGTCTGTGTGTCTGTATTAGTGTCTGTGTGTGTCTGTATGTGTCTCCTTTGTGTGTGTCTGTCTCTCTACCGCGACCAGGATCCAATCATCCAGCGGTCCTCAGCAGTTTGAAAGAGAACCCCCGCAAAAAACGGAGAGTATTTAGAGGCACAACGGCCATCGGATGAACAGGGAGAGGCTCCTTCTCCACGCCAGATCCTGAGAGGTGTGCAGACAAGTCGGAGCACTGAAAGAGCCAGCAAACGCTTGAATGCGTTTCGGGAAAGTCAAACCTGGAGTTGGCAATGTTTTGAAAAGCATCTTTTTTTTTAAAAAAAGGACAAACTGAGCAGAAATGTAAGACCGCGCCGTAAATCAAAACAACCACTCGCTGCTGCCAGCCAGAAGATAACGCGATTGGGAGAGAGAGGACAGACGAGGTCCATGAGCAGCCAACACAGGCTGTCGTCAAACACCCCTGAGGAGGAACGGGCAGATTCTCCCGCGGGGAAGTAGAAATTCCCAGGAACAACTCACTCATGGATCCACCTTAACCCCAGCCCCTCTCTCTCTCTCTCTCTCGTTCCTTCCCAAATCCTCCTTGACTTGGGTTCAGTGGCAACAGTCGCCGGGCGCGCACACACTCTCTAATTTCCCATTTGTAAAACCAAATTGACAAATTTGCCTCCCGCTCTCTTCTCCAGAGACGATGAAAGGGAAAAGCAAGAAACCTAACGTCACAGACCAGAGGGACATGGATGGATATGATCAGCTTCCCGGTAAGGACGCTTAAAAATCCCACCGTTGGATGGAATTTGCTGAAGAGGACCGGGAGATGTTGTTCGGCATTTGTGCCTCCAGCTCAGTCAGTTGTCCTTGCTTCTTGTGTCTGGCGCTCGGAATGGTTACTGTCTTTTACATTTGCTGTCCCAGGTTTATAGTTGCATTGAAATTGGATTTTTTTTAATATCATGAAATGTGTTTTCTGTCAATTGCCCGGACGGTATTTGGCACTGATCTGGGCGTTTGGAAAGTGGGAAGGGAGGGTGGATCAGATCTGGGTGTCGGGGAGTGTGGGTGTGGAGAGGACTGGCTGCTCGGCGCTTCGAAGGGCAAAGTTTGTTTTCCAGTTTGTGTCAAAACCAGGGTCTGATTCACGCCGACGCCACGACAATGCAAAACCTATTGGTCGCCCTGAATGGGACATCTCCTTCGTGTTTCCAAATCTCAAGGGCCACGATGAAATCGGCAGCAATGAAAGATCCAACTCGTGGTTCTAATATTGGAGAAGATTGTGGGACAGGGAGAGGGGATGGGGAACGAGAAGGGAGAGAGGATGTGGGGAAGGGGGAAATGATTGGTTGGAAGGTAGGGTGTTTTTGGAGAGAAGGAATGCTGATTGGAAAGGTGAGGGATTCTGAGGTTGGTTGAAAGGTTTGGATTAAGATGGGAGGTGGGCTGGGAAGGTGGAGAGGTGTTATATTTCATGGAGGGGAGTTGCAAGGATGGCTCTTGTTGGAATGAGGTCCAGGCTGTTGGGAATGCTTGAGATCGGGAGTAAGAATTCATCCGATAGAAACACTGCAATGGGCACAATTTGGCAACCTGCTTCACTCCACTTGTAATTCAAAGACTAGATTCTCTGAAATGTAATTTGAAGAGTGAGGTATTGACTTTGGAGCACATGATAGGCTGCCCATTGGTTCAGCCCAGCTCAGGGCTGATACTTGGTTGTTCTGAGGTCCCTGCATGCCCAGAACAAGGGTAAAGTCAACCCAATTAACCCTTTTCAGCATTTCCTCAATGGAATCAGGAGATACTGGAAGGCTGTGGTTCCTTGTAAACAGACCAAGAGGCAGTGTTTTGCGATTTCTGCCGTGGCTTAATAGATCTTCTTGAGCCAGAGCTTTGAGGGGTTGGATTCCAATCCTGGAGCTGAGGGACTGTTCCCGGAGTGTGGCATCATGGATTCTAATCCTGGAGCTGTGTAGGACTGGGGTGTGGTGCTGTGGGAGATGCCAACTGTTGCACGGGAAATTAAGGCACCTGATCCCCCAGTGGGATGAGAAGATCTTGACAGTACTCTGGGAGAAGGTCAGGAGAAGTCTTTTGGAAATCTGCAAGCCTCAGCCACCTACTTATCTGACTACTGCTAGACCTGAACTCACTCTGTCTCTCCCAATGGTTCACAACCTTTTTTTACACTTGCATACCTCCTTAAGTAATCCCTTACTAACCACAGAGCACCTATTGCATATGATGCCATAGGTAAAGCATGAAAGTCTGCAGATACCTTGGGGTTAAAATAAAGTCATCAAGAAACTTAGCAGGTCCACCAGTGTACTTTATATCACAAATATAAAGATACAGAACCAACGCTTTGGGCTTGAGCCCTTCATCATGGTTTCAGTACTATACTAAGATATCACACTTTGGTGAAGGACTCAAGCTCAAAGCGTTGATTCTGTATCTTTATCTCTGTGAAATAAAGTCCACTGTGCGACCAGCTGAGTTTCTCCAACATTGTGTTTTTACCAGGATGCAATAGGTGCTCTGTGGTTACTTAAAAGGGTGTATGTGAGTGGGGAAACAAAGGGTGAGAACCACTGGGCTATCCCAAATCATGTTCAATTTACCGAGATTGCACCCAGAATGGATACATACTATCGTTCAATTATTTCAATTAAATTCTACCCGAGTTTGATCTTCTGTGAGTTTGTTGGAGGAGGAGATTATTGATCGTGCAGTATAGTTCCGCTTGGTAGAAAAATAAAGCACAGATCCGATCTGACCACAAGCAATCTCAGACCAACCCCAGTCCCAAAACTTGTGCTCTGTTATCCGAACCCAGCAATGCTGAGTTTGGGCAAACAAAGAGGAGTTGGGGGGGTCTCAGAGGATTAGGCAGAATCCATTGGGAGAAATGGCAGGTCAACGTTTGAGTCCGGCAACAAAGATCTGATTAGGGTGCAGTGAGATACAGCCTTCTGTGTAATTCGTGGAAAGTTTTTTTTTAAAGGCTCAGTTCCCTCAGTTAACCATGATGGCTCAAGTTCACTCTGGCAGTTTAGCCCTTGATACTTATCCCCCCTCAAAAATTGGATTCACATGTCCAACTTTTAAGTGGAATAACCCTGTTCTCTTGACATTGACCCCCTGAATTGAGTTCCAATCCAACTCTAGTTTGGGATTAAATTCAAGGCAATATCTTACTATGTGAAAGAACAAGCCATAACAGTGAAATTACCAGAATGTCCTAAACATCCCCATCTTTCAAAAAAGAAAACCTTTCATTGTCTTCTAGTTCAGGTTTCAGATTTATTGTTAGAGTACATACATGACATCGCATTCTTTTTCCTGAGAGTGAGGCAGAATTACCACTTAATGGTAGTGCAGAAAAACTGTACTCAATGTACACATGTAAACAAATAAGATGATGTAAGCAGTATGACTGTGCTAGAAGGGAGAAATAAAATCAAATTAAATGTCCTTAAATGCGTTTCTGATTGAGGTTGTTGTTGAGGAGTCTGATGGTGGAGGGATCTTCAAAGGACATTTGGACAGATATGTGGATGGGTTTGGAAGGATATTGATGAAATGTAGGCCAATGGGATGAATTCAAAATGCCATCTTGGGGTGCATGGACTAGTTGGGCCAAAGGGTCTACTCCCTACGCTATGACTGTCACTCCAAGCAAAGTGATTGATTTATAAATGGCTTCGAACAATCTGCTCATAAGAGATGGGCAATAAATGCTAGCCTTGCCCCTCAAGCTCATGGTGAACTGTGGCCCACCTTTTACTTGTGTTTCCGATGCTGCTGAGAAGTGAGGTAGACTGCTAGTTGACCATCTAGGCTTTCCCCTTAACCCTTGACTCCACCATAGACTAAAACCTGTCTCCTAGAGCTCCCCAGAGAGAGAGAGAATTCCAAAGATTTGCAACCCACTGAGAGAAGAGCTTCCTGTTCATAGAACATTACAGGTCAGAACAGGCCCTTCAACCCATGATGTTGTACTGACCTATGTAAACCTAATCCACAACATTCTAATCCTTCCTTCCCTCACACCCATAACCCTCTTATTTTTATTCCATCCATGTGCCTGTCAAAGAGTCTTTTAACCGTCCCTATTGTACTAGCCACCACCACCCCCCACCCCCCGATAATGTATTCCAGGCACCCACCATCTCCTCTCCATCTGTTACAGGAGACTCTATATTCTAAAATTATGCCTGCTAGTTTGAGATCCTCCCACCGGGGGCAAACACCCTCTCCTTATTCTGTCAAGCCCCCTTGGAATCTTGTAGTTTTCAGTAAAATCTCCGACAATTTTCTTCAGGAACTGATTTATTTAATCTATGCAAATGGAATCATTGACCTTTAAAATATGAAATACAAGGATATATGTAGCGTCAAGTCACAATGCAGAGACGCTACAAGGAGAATGGATTATTTTGAGGTTTGATGACAAACACAAGTTGGTTGTTTGCACAGCAAGATTTGACAAACTGAGCTCTATTGATTAGTGGCTCCCCTGTTTTTGTATTTTATTATTCTATAACTTAGACACACAGCGCAATAACAGACCCTTCCAGCCCTCGAGTCCATGCTGCCCAAATACCTCAATTAACCTACAGTGGAAGGAAACTGGAGCACCCGGAGGAAACCCATGCAGGTCATGGGGAGAACATACAAACTCCTTATAGACAGCGGTTGATTAGAAGCTAGGTCACCAGTACTGGCATAATGTCACGCTAAACACCATGCAACTGTATAGAGTAGGTTGTGGGAGGGATATTTATTTTGGGTACTACTGAGAATTTTGTGTGTGTGTGTGTGTGTGTGTGTGTGTGTGTGTGTGTGTGTGTGTGTGTGTGTGTGTGTGTGTGTGTGTGTGTGTGTGTGTGTGTGTGTGTGTGTGTGTGTGTTTTTGAGTTGTGGAATGGATGCAGGAGATCTGTGGGGAGACTATCTTGGTGGAAGCTACTGTCATCAGTGTGGGTCTCTCTCATTGACAGTGGGCAGACCGTATTGTAGGTTTACCAGTAAAGATTTGGAAGTACAAACACGTTGGATAAGCACGTGAGATAAGAGTGGTGTCAACTGAGGCAAAATGGGACACCTAAGAATTGTTTGAAAAGGCAACTTGATAAAGAATCAGGCAGTGCTTGCTTTACTAATCCCTTACTAACCACAGAGCACCTATGGCATATTTGTTTGATGTGGGTGCTGCTCATTTATTGCTCATTTATAACATGAGCTGCCTTCTTGAGATGCAGCAGCCTTTCAGTTGGGTATTCGGGAAGTGCTGATGAAGGAATTGTGATGTATTTACAAGCAGGAAGGTGGGTACTATGAAGAGGAGGCTAGGGCCTGGAGCCCCTTCTGGTTAACTTGACAATCACCTGAGGCTCTGATAGCTCAGTGGGTTAGAGCACTGGTTTTGTAAACTGGGGGTCTCAAGTTCATCCCTCACTGGGGCCTCATTGCTGTGAGGGGAGCTGTCAAAGTGGTGACTCCCTGTCTTCCTTCCAGTAGACAAAGTTAAAGAATTTTATATATGTTACATTCTATGAATGTGTCAAGTACTCTTCCAAGTTGTTGTTGTCATCACTTGCTCTCAAGTAAGACCATGACATCTCGAATCGTAGAACACTACACCACAGAAACAGGTCATTTGGCCTTTTTAGTCTGTGCTGAACCAGGCTTCTGCTGAGTCCCACTGACCTCCACCTGGACCATGCCATCCATGTACCTGTCCAAATTTTTCTTCAGTCAAAATTGAGTGCATTTACTAATTCGGGTGGTAGTTTGTTCCCACCACTTTCTGTGCGAACAAGTTTGCCCTCATGTTCCCTTTAAACTTTTCCCTTTTCTCGTCTTGACTGTTGGGATGTATTGGAAGGAGGCAGATTAGACCATTCCGGCCTCAAAAACACTCTTCTCGCACGTGTAGAGATGCTGCAGTCATTCTAGATTTTTCATTGCTTCTTCAATTCTAATTTCTTAGGCAAGAACAGCACTTTTTATTTTGTGGGTACACCATCACCAGAAGATCCATCTTTTGTTGTTCCCAGAGTTGTGTGCCAGTGTTGAAATTCATCAGTGCTGTTCTACGAGAGTCTTTGAATCCCATTTGTGGTCCACCACATGAAATTAGCCTCTTTGCTCTTATTGTTATCAGGGAGTTCTATCATCTCCTACCCATCTGATCTGCGATCCTTTCAGCAATTTGGAGATGCTGGGTAGGTTTGTCTGTGACAAGCTCAATCTCCACATCAATCCGAAGAAGCATCCTCATGGAAGAAGTCTGTTGAACCACTCAATGTAAACACATTCACAGATGATACAGAGTTTGTAGCAGAATTACAATCAGCTCACCTGGCCCTCAGTCCAGATCATGCGAAGGGTGATTGGGCCCTATTCAGAGACACCCTGTATAAAACTCCTTAAGGAGAGCTCGACTCATCAAAGTATTTTCTTCAAATTGAGTCATGCAGCATTGCGACAGGCCATTTCGGCCCTTGTGTCCGTGCTGCCCAATTTACATCCAATTAACTTCCAACCCCGGTGTGCATTTGGAACAGTGGGAGGAAACCGGGGCCCCCAGGGAAAACCCACCCAGTCTTGGGGAGAACATACAAACTTCTTATAAACAGAGTGGAATTCGAACTCTGCTGCCGATCGCAAGTGCTATAAAGATGTGGCACGAACCGCTACGTCAACCGTGCCACCCCTACTTTTAAAGGCAGTGAGAATTTTCCATAATTTAGAGCATTTTATGAAATATTCATGAAACTCTCCTGTTGAGTGGAATATTACAATTTTTCGAGGAAGAACAGACTTCCAGTTTGCTTTGGACTAAAACGATCAGAAGCTTGGAGAGTTTCCTTGTTCTAACTTCTGTCCACTTTATTAATGTTCTCATAATCTTTGCCTCCCCATATCTTCAATATATCCTGTGGCAATTTTCTCTCCTTTTTTTGAGTTGCAATTTCCATTTCATTTCTTCTACCTATCTCCCTTGCTGCGGTCCTTGTTCCCACCTGCAAGCTCTGTGACTTGCTGACACCTCCAAATGATTGGACTTCAGGAAGAGTAGGAGGCTGGGAAATTGCCAAGTGAATGTTTAGTAACAATTTAAAAAGAAAACTGCAGATGCTGGTAATCTAAAAGGAAAATAGAAACTGCTGGAAATCCTCAGCAGGTCGGGATGAGAAATATAGTTGATGTTGAAAGATGATCAGAGGAGTTTTGTGGTTTCCTTAACTAGTGGCCTATCGTGGACAAACAACAACTCCTCAGGAAGGCCAAACAGCGATTGCACATCCTGAGATGACTGAGGCAGGCAAGGCTACTGGCCACCATCATGTCAACCTTCTAATGGAGCTTTATCAAGAGCATTCTGGTTGGTTGCATCATAGTTGGTTTGGAAGCTGTAGAGAATTAGTTCAGAGGTCAATCCACAGGGCCATAAGAGTGAGAGAGAAGATCCCTGGTATCTCCCTCTGCCTTCTTCCCACCCCCCCTCCCCCAACCACCATCACCTTCCCCACCTCCCATCAACAAGGTTGACCTGGAATCATTGTCTGAAGGGGGGCATGCAAAATTGTGGAGGACCCCTACGATTCTGAACACAGGATTTTTCAATCATTCCCATCGGGAAAGAGATAGAAGAGTATCAGAGCCAGCACCGCCAAGCTGAGGAACAGCTTCTTCCCATGGGCAGTGAGAATGTTGAACAACCAAAGGAAGTGCTCACACTAACCATCTGAGACTCTCATATTTAAAAAACAACATTTATTTTTATATATGTATATTTGTCCTGCGCATGTATTGTTTGTCTGTATGTGTGTCATGTCCAGTTGTGTGTTTACGTGTTTTGCACCAAGGACCGGAGAACGCTGTGTCGTCGGGTTGTACTTGTGCAATCAGATCATAATAAACTTGAACTTTGTGGTTAACCAAGCTACCCCTTTAGAAAAGGAATCATGGGCAGAAGTCTTCTACTTGGGCAGCATGGTTAGCTCAATGCCTTTACTGCGCCAGCGGTCGGGATTGGGACTAGGGTTCTATAAGAAGTTTGTACATTTAAGTTTTCCCCATGTCTGCATGGGTTTGGCCTGGTGGCTCCAGTTTCCACCCTCCATTCAAAATGTACCGGGGCTGTAGGTTAATAGGTGTAAATTGGGCGTCATGGACTCGTGGGCGGAAATGGCCTGTTACCATGCTGTATTTATGTCTAAATTTAAATTTAAAAATAAATGAACTTCACGTAAAGAAATCAACAATCCTTACAGGACTACTTCAGAATGAAAATTAACCTAAATTATGACAGGTGAAAATAAAATCTTTTTGTATATTCTCAAGCTGCCAAGACCATTTCCAAATCCATGCCTTCTAGTTGCCTATTTCTCAAGCAGCAGGGATCGCTTTTTCACCAATTGTCCTCTCAGAGAGAAGAAAGTGGGCTGCATTAAAGTGATTCTTAACCTTCTGGGTGAAGATTCAAGATTCCTTTATTGTCATGTAAAGAATTGCAATATTACACAGAATGTGCCTTGCGCCAGTTCTCTGCTTCCCTGGAGACTGCAACCCCTCATTGCAGCTGCCAATCATAGGTGCCACCATCTTAGGTGCAAACCCCCACGTTCACAGAATTTTTAAATAAAATCTCCAATCGCTTCATTAACAGGCCGTTTAAAGCCTGTATGAAGCTGACAGCAATTGGACTGGGCAGTTGGACTCCGCAGAAGTGCTGTGTCTTCACTCCCTGAGTGCTGCCATTACAGCAGCTCCTTGTGGGTTGGTAATAAAAACACACAGAAATGGTGGTCTCGCACCATCCATAGAGTTAAAGATGCAGTAAAGCCCCGCATTATCGGGCATCTATGGGAATTGGTAGATACCGGATAAGTGAATTTTCTGGTTGTTTGAGATTTCATGTTGTGTGGATTGGAAAACTGACCTCTGGAGGCACCAATTTTAAACTTTCATATTTTCATCCATTTATTTTCCAAGATTTTTTTTGCCGGGTGCTTGAATTCTAGATAACAGAGAATTTTTACTGGATATTTAGTGGCACAGTAGCATAGCTGGTAGGGTTGTTGATTCACAGTGCTAGTGACCTGGGTTCAGTCCAGATCTTGGATGCTGTCTGTGAATTTTGTGAGTGGCACGGTTTGCATAGCAATGCAGTTACAGCGCCAGAGTCCGAGACCAGCATTTAAATCCTACACTGTCTGTAAGGTGCTTGTATGTTCTCCCCGTGTCTGTGTGGGTTTCTGCCAGGGGCTCCGGTTTCCTCCCACTGTTCAAAATGTACAGGGGCCTGTAGGTTAAATGGGTGCAATTGGGCAGCACTGGCTCATGGGCCGAAATGGCCTGTTACCGTGCCATATGTCTAAATTTCAACTTAAAATTTAAATTCAAATATTGTTGATATTCTGAGTTCCTCCAGTATTTCCGTGTGTTTTTACTACAATCTCAGTGTCTGTAGACTTTTGTGTTTCACTCCATGTGTGTCGGTATCCCTGCTCATTGCAATACCCCTCCATTGATCAGCTGCATCATTGAGCACCCCGGGGATAGAAACGAATTTAGAATTAACTTGGCAGGAGCTCTTTCTCAAGGAAAGAGGTGGCCATTGCTCATCGAAGAGAATGCACATTCAGCTGGGTCACCATGATGAGTTTGATTTTAAACGAGGAAGTCTCCCTGGAGAAGATTAGTAGGAGCGTACATGAAGGCATATTCAGAGACTGCCTTTGAGGTGATTCATCTCAGCCACTCTGAATCCTGCCTTCTTCCTCCATTGAAGTATTCTCATTTCACATTGGGTTGTAACCCTGTTGTGCCCATCAATACATAGACTCGGTAGCAGACCTCCTTCGAATGCTTTGTTCCCTACCGTGACTAAGGTGTTAACCTTTATAGCAAGTAAAATGGGAAATAAAGCAGTTCCACACAAAAGTAAACTTACTTTCATAACAGAGCCCTCAAGAGACAAATTCACCCCCTGCGTGACTATTTATACCCATTTTCAGAATGCAGCTAGACTCCAAATTGGTCAGCCCAATGCTATTACAGTGCCGGTGTCCTGGGTTCGATTCCGGCACTGTCTGTAAGGATCTTTTGTGTTCTCCCTGTCACCTTCGTGGGTTTTCTCCAGTGCTCTGGTTTTCTCCCACCCTCCAAAAACACACAGGGGTTAATTGGTGTATTTGGGTGGCATGGGCTCAAGGGTTGGAAGGGCCTGTTACCATGCTGTATCTCTATATATATTAAAAAAAAGGCAGACACCAGAGGCACTGATTTAAATAACAAAAAAAAAACATTGTGGGAGTGTGGTCAAAGGAGAATATATTTTGCATTGTAAGTTATCATTTACATTTTGTGATTACGGCACAAAGATCCACATCGGATGAATGTGGGTCGAGGAATTAGAAAGCCTGAAATGTTGGTGATGTATCTTTACCTTTGCTACATAAAGACACTGTTTGACCTGCTGAGTTTCTCCAGCATTTGTGTGTTTTTTCACTTAACCACAATGTTCAGGATCCTGTGTTTTACCCCCAATTACAAAGCAGATGTAAGTTTGGATGAACAAGAAAGAATGTCTTCGATACATACAAAATTCTTTCAATCAAGACAGACCAAATGCAGGCTGATGGTTCTCTTGTTTGAAACCCAGAACCAAGAGTCACGGTTTCAAAATAAATGACTGGCCATTGAGAGGCTGGTGAATTTTTGATTATTCTCCAACCCAGAAAACAATGAAGGTTCAGCCACTGAGAAATAATAGACCAACAGGTTTTAATCCTTTGGACTCAATGTCCCAGTTTTCATGGACTGGTTTTATACCCAACCACCAGCTGGTTCGTACTGGTGTTCGTACTGTAGTTTACCCATGGAGTATTTATTATGAAAGCTTGACAATGGCTGGAGTCCAAAGGGTTGAAGGATGTGAGGTTATTGCAGGAAAATGGTACAGTGGTAAAGAGGTCTTACAGAACAGGGGTGAGGGGTTGAATGGCCAACTTCTGCTTGTGTTCTTCAAAGGTTGCATGAGGACGTGAAAGGCAAAAAGAGCTTAAAACAGTGGGAGTGGAAATGAAACTCAGGATGTGTAGCTGATTAAATATTGGTCATTTTACATTAATAGGCAACTTCAAAATTACCCCAGGGAGATTTTACAGAGGGAAGAAACAGAGGTCTAGATCAGAAGAATCAAATTTTATTGTAATGAAAATGTCATGAAATTTATTGTTTTGCAGCAGCTTTTTACAGATGCTTATTACATTTTTTTTTAAATTAATGCAAAAGAAGAGGTAGTGTCTGTAATTCATCGTCCATTTAGAAACCTGATGGCAGAGGGGATGAAGCTGCCCCTGTGCCACTGGATGTTCATTTTCAGGCTCCTGTACCTATTTCTTGATGGTAGCAATGTGAAGAGGACACAGACTTGGTGGTGAGGGTCCTTGAGGACCGATGTCCTCGATAGAATGAAGACTGGTGCCCATGGTGACGCTGGATTTCACAACCCTCTCTAGTTTTTTTTCATATCCCGGGCATAGGCACCTCCACAACCAGTCAGAATGCTCTCCGCAGTACACCTGTAGAAATTTGAAAGTCTTTAATTACAAAAAAATCTCTTCAAATTTCTCATAAACTATGGCCGCTGGCGAGCCTTCATGATTCATTGACATGGATGCTCCAGCATGGATCTTCGGAGATATAGATGCTTGGCAATTTGAAGTTCTTAATCCTTTCCACTACTGACCCCTTGATGAGGACTGGTTTGTGTTCTCCTGGTTTCCCCTTCCTGAGGTTCACAAACAGCTTCTTAGTTTTGCTAATGTTGATACCATTCAACTAGCTGATCCATCTTCCTTTTGTACGCTTCCTTATTCCTGTCTGTGATTCTGCCAATGAGATTTATAGATCTGGACCTGCAAATATTGAAAGTAAGATTAAATGAGATTTCAAGCTTTGTAGATTGAATATGGAAATACAGAGATGATTCCCAGAAATAAAGGATCAAGATACTTTGTACCTTAAGAGGGGAATGGACAGCTTATTAACTGTGTGTGACCAATTGTTGTGGGATAACTGCTGAAGTTTTAAAGGATCATCTCACCCTGGTCATTATTTCTCCCCCCCCCCCCCCCCCCCCCACTTCTCATCAGCAATGTGCTTTGGAACCCAAACCTCCAGATTTATGTTAAACAGGAAAGTCTGCAGATTCTGGGATTGTAGTGCAATATATATAAGTGGTGGAGAAAGTCAGCAGGTCAAGCAGTGTCTCTAGGAAGTGAAAGGTAACCAAAGCTTTGGGTCTGAGCCCTTCATCAAGGTATGAACAAAAAGTTGGGGGACTGATTTGTCTCTCTGTGGCCTCACGCACTGCCAAATCAAGCCTACTTTCAAATAGGAGAAACAACACCTAATATTTCATCTGGGCATTCTCCAACCAGACGGGATTAACGTCAACTTCTCCAGTTTCGGTTAAATCAGTCTCCCAACTCTCCCTCATTCTCTATCCCACAGTCTTGTTTCCTTTAGCACATCACCCTCCACCCATCACTTTTCATTTTTTTTCTCTTCTGCCCTCCCATCCATATCCTCCTGTGACCTTTTTCCTGTTGCCCTGTGCTCCTCCATCTGCCCCTTTCTCTCTCCTCTCTTCTCCCCACCTTTTTATTCAGGCACCTATCTGCATTTTGCTCATGCTTTAACAAAGGACTTGGGCTATCACTTCCTGTAGATGGCTGTGGATGTTATGTACATGGGCATTAGAAAGGCCTTTGACAAGGTCCGTCATGGGAAGTTAGTCAGGAAGGTTCAAATGCTAGGTATTCATGGTGAAATAGTGAACTGGATTGAACAATGGCTGGATGGGAGAAGCCAGAGAGTAGTGGTGAATGATTGCTTATCAGATTGGAGGCCTGTGACTGGTGGTGGTGTGCTGCAGGGATTGGTACTGGGACCATTGTTGTTTGTTGTCTATAATCAATGATCTGAATGATGATGTGGCAAATTAGATTAGTAAATTTGGAGATGATGCTAAGATTGGAGATGTTGAGGACAGCGGAGAAGGTTTTCAAAGCTTGCAGAGGGATCTGGACCAGCTGGAAAAGTAAGTTGAAAAATGGAAGATGGAATTTAATGCAGACAATTGTGACGTGTTGCATTTTGGAAGGACGAACCAAGAAAGGACCTACACAGTAAATGGTAGGGGACTGAGGAATGTGGTAAAACAGAGGGATCTGGGAATACAGATACATAATCCCCCTAAAAGTGGTGTCATATGTGGATAGGGTTGTAAAGATAGCTTTTGGCATATTGGCCTTCATAAATAAAAATATTGAATATATGAGTTGGAAACTTATAAGACATTAGTGAGGCCAATTCTGGAGTATTGTGTGCAGTTTTAGTTGGCTGACTACAGGAAGGATATCATTAAGACAGAGTGAAAAAAACACACACATGCTGGAGAAACTCGTGTAGCAAAGATAAAGATATATCACCAACGTTTCGGGCTTGTGTATTTTTTCATTTAACCACGGTGTCAGCAGAATCCTGTGTTTTATCTCAGTAAGAAAGAGAATGCAGAGATTTACATGTTGTGTGGATTTCAGGGACTGAGTTATAGGGAAAGGTTAAACAGGTTAAGACTTTATTCCTTTATTCACTGGGCCATAGAGAAATGAGGGGTGATTTGATAGAGGTATTTAAAATTATGAGGGGGACAAACAGAGTAAATGTAGATAGGCTTTTTCCATTGAGGATGAGTGAGATTCAAACAAGAGGACATGGGTAAGGGTGAAGGTTTAGGGGGATCTTCTTCACTCAGAGAGTGGGCTTCCGGCCAAAGTGGTAGATATGGGCTTGATTTTAACATTTAAGGGAAATTTGGACAGGTATATGGATGGGAAAGGTATGGCAGGCTATGGACTGATGGTGCAGGTCAGTGGAACTAGGCAAGAAAAAGTGATTCAGCACAGATTAGAGGGGCCGAGATGACCTGTTTCTGTGCTGTAATTGTTCTATGGTTCTATGCTTTGGCCTTTCCAAATTCAAGGACAGTTTCTATACTACTCGTGAATAGTCTCACAGTGGCAAAATATGATGTCTTAATACTATATTAGACCAGAAGACATAGGAGCAGAAATAGACTATGCAGCCCTTCAAGTCTACCCCGCCATTTAATCGTGAGCTGATCCATGATACCACTCAGCCCCACTGCTTGACCTTCTCTCTGTAACCTTTGATACCTTGGCTAATCAAGAACATATCAATCTCTGCCTTAAATACACCCAATGACCTGGCCTCCACAACCACCTGTGGTAACAAATTCACCACCCTCTGGATGAAGAAATTCCTCTGCATCTCTGTTCTAAGTGGATGCCCTTAAATCCTAAATGTACTTTCCTCTATTGCTTTCTACTCTCTCCATGCCCTGTACTATTTGACTACTGTTACCCTGCTCTTCATGCTTTGTTATTTATTATTATACTAGACAACAAGGATTTTTCTCCCTGAATGGTTTTGGGTGTATTTTTTGGAATTTGGGCTGCTGATCACAGAAATCACCTTAACATTTTCCTATCATGTACCGCTTTGTAGATTTTTGTGATTTCCTGTTACCAGTATATTGTCCACAAAGCAAACTGTTTTGATCAGTCCAAGCATGTCTGGGCAATCATTCAGCATAGGTGCTATGAAAATGTTGTCTTAGGCCTAGGCATGCTTCGTCAAGATAGATGCAGACAGGCTATAAAAGTAGCTCACATCTATAGATGCTGGGCATTACATTGCTATAGATTGAACACATGTTGATGCACATTCTTCAGGCAACAGCAGAGTGAGTGTACTTAACAATAGCATTTATTGTCTTCAGGAAGATTCAACACAGCAGAAATGTCTCATTAATGTCGCAACAGCTGCGGTACGTTCTGTTACATTTATGGTGAGCACGCACTTAGGCTCAAAGACGCAGCATGACTGCACTTGTTAAGAAAGCCTATGAGCTCTACTTCAGTTGTAAAATTGGTGACCAAGACAAACTGTGGGCTCCTCACATTTGTTGTCTAACATGTGCAATCAACCTAAGAGCTTGGCTCTGCATCATTATGCAATTAAGCATGCTAAATTCAATAAAAAGTTAAATTAATGTTTCTCCAACATCCTACGTGATACAGGAAATCTAAAATTATCTCTGTGTTCAGCTTGAAGTTGTCTATCATAATTCCCATTTTTTCCCCTCAGGAAGAAAAGCTTTTAAAAAAATTATTATCTAATAATTATATAGCGTGTATGAATTGAGTAGCACACATACTGACGGTTCTTGCTGTATTGAGTAAGAAGTGGCAAATGAACAATTCAGTATTGAGGTTGAGCCAGTACAGGAGACCTTTGGTTGGTGGGAATTCCTTATTCATGAAGCCCAGCCCAGTTGGTGGAATTTTCTGCTTGTCCCTGCTGTCTGGCACTCCCTGTGGCTTGCTGTAATTAATAGCCAGCTGCCTTTGTACAGATGGCCCTCCCAACCTTTCACCCTGCATGTCAGGCAGGATCCGCAGCAAGAGAAAGGAAATAATTTCAGGATTGTGAGGAATCAAAGGCAAAATTGAATGGATATCTGCAGTTTACAGATGGATTTCTCAAACTCCACGGAGCTGCAGCTCAGAGCAGCATTTTGTTTATTAATTAGGTTGGTCATCTATGGGGAGATGTCTTGAAAAATCCCTGTTCTTGCATTTGGATCCTCTTCACTTGCAAGGACTCCCTCCTTATGATCAGGGTAATAGTTCATCATCCCCTCCCCCTCCCCATCATCATGACCTCCAACTCTGTATATTTAATTCTTTTTTAATTTAAACTCACAGCTCGGTAACACGCCCTTTCAGCCCATGAGTCCATGCCACCCAATTGGCCTACACCCCTGGTTTGTTTTGAAGGGTGGAAGGAAACTGAAGCCCCAGAGGAGAAGGTACAATCTCCTTACAGACAACGCCAGATTTGAACCCGGATTGCTGGCGCTGTAACAGCGTTGCACTAACCGCTACACTAACCGTGCTGCCCTAGTGAATCATGGGATTAGAGAACTGTATGCAGCAGAAGTCCCATCAATTTCCTCCCAGACATTAGAGAACAATTTAGACTCATCCCATCTCACACCTCGTGATCTGCAACCTCACTGCTCACCTGCCCCCCCCCCCACCTCCCTACCCCCCCCCCCCCTCACCACTTCGTATCTTCTCCATGTGATGAGGGACTTTACCTGCAACATCCTTTCAGGCAGAGAGTCACAGAAGGTGTGAAAACACCAAGCCAGTATTAGAGCCAGAACCACCAGGCTGGGGAACAGCTTCTTCCCACAGGCAGTGGGAATGCTGAAGGATTGTTGAACTGCTAAAAATAACTCTCCTTGACTGTACTATTTATTAATAATATTTATTTTAATATACATTTTGTATGTGTTCTGTGCTTATGTATTGTTTGTCTGTATGTGGGCTATGTCTGTATGTGTGTTTGCAGTGTGGACCAGAGAACACTGTAACATAGGGTTGATTTGATACAATCGGATGATGAATAAGCTGAACAAACTTCTCACACCCACCCCACCACCGAAAACCATTATCTGATATCGATGCCTCCTAGTAATTGATCGATCTGCTGAGGGAAACGTTCCAACCTACACCTCTAGCACAGCGTATCCCTTCCCTATCAAAGTCTCACTCATGTCTCTTTCTCCATATCTCTTCAACCTCCTTATCATTCAGTTCTCATGCCCTCCTATCTTTTCCCCTTGTTGCTTTCACCCTCCTTTTCTCCCCACTATTGACTCTTCCCCTTTCTCTTTTCAATCTCCCTTTCATTTTCCTCTTCTCCCAACCATTATTTCCCCCTTTTTCTCTCTTTCTTGATCTTCTCTCTCCCTCTCATTTCCCTTGTATCTCCTCACATTCTCTCTCTCTCTCCCCGTTCACCCTCCCTCTCTCACTCCAATGACCAATGCACTGTTTCGCTTCTCACAAGCATGCCCCACCAACTAGCCTTTTGTTTCCTGCTTTCCATCTATCTCACTTTTTCAAATAAAGGATTTTTAATTTTCAAATTGCATGGAGTCTTGGCTGAATTTATAGTATTTTAGAAAATTAAAACCAAACCAATGCCTGCCTTTTCTTGTCATTTTATACAAGTTCTTTGAACGTAATTAATCAGGAGCTGAACATTTGGGAGAAGGTTAAGAGGGGGCACTGTGATACAGCCTGTAATGACATTACCTTGTAGTGCAGGAGACAGCAGTTGAATCCTGACCTCAGGTACTGTCTGTGTGTGTGGAGTTTGCATGTTTTCCCTGTTACCAGCTAGATTTCTTTTGCTTCTCTGGTTTCGTCCCACATCCCAAAGATATACAGGTTAAAGTTCAAAGATGTATTGTCAAAGTACATCACATACAAGCCTGAGGTTCTTTTTCTTGCAGGCCAGGCAGAATTACCACTTATTGGTCATTCAAAAAAACTGTACCCAAGAAAGGATAGGTATATGAAAAAGAGAAAGGTAGACAAAAAAAGAAATGTAAACCAACTGTAAAAAAAAAATTCAACAATAAATATTGTGCAAAGTCAGAGGCCTTAAATGAGTCCCTGATTGAGTTTGTTGTTGAGGAGTCTGATGCAGAGGGGTAACAGCTATTCCTGAACCTGGTGGTGTGAGTTTTGTGCCACCTACACCCCTTCCCTGATGGTAAAAGCAAGAACAGAATGTGTGCTGGATCCATAATGATTGCTGCTGCTCTCCGATGGCAGTGTTCCCTGTAGATGGTGATGGACTGGGCTGCATCCACTACCTTTCACAGGGCTTTGCACTCTGAGGTATTAGTGCCCCCAAACCAGATTAACAGCCACTGTAGATTGCCTCAAGTATGGAGATGAGTGCTGGAATCTGGGGTGGGGTTGATGAGAATGTGAGGGAAATGAGATTACTTTTTAATATACAAATATAGACATACAGCATGGTAACAGGCCCTTCTGGCTCATGAGCCTGTGCCCCCCCAATTAACCCCATATGATTTGGAGGGTGGACAGAAGCTGGTGCACCCGAAAGAAACCCACACAGGTTACGGGGAGCACGTACAAACTCCTTACAAACAGCACTGTATTGAAACCCAGGTCTGTGGTGCTGTAATACGTCGCACTAAGGCTAACTGCGCCACTCCTACGCAGTGCCACCAATTGATGTAGGATTAAGTTGAATAAGTGGTTGATGGGTAGCACAGATTCTGTATGTGCTGAAGGGCCTGTTTGTTTCCCACTGTGACTTTTCAGCTGCAGCTCAATGTCACTGCCTGGTGAATGCAATTTTCTGGAGTTTCTTTGTTTTTTCCAATTCCTGATTCATGACTATCTTTTTTTTATATATTTTTTGAATTTTTCACACTATGAACCATATCAACTAAAATATGTACAAACGTTTCTCATTAAATTTACACAGTGGTCTTTTCTCCCTTTTTCCCCCTTTCCCTCCCTCCCCTCTACTCACCCCCCTCCAAAACCCATATATATTCAACATACACAATAAAACCATAAAACAATATCTTCACACAAAGGAAAATAAACAAGAAAAATCCATCATCTATTTATTACACACTGAATCTCGTCACTTTGTCTTCTTATCATTTTAGGGGATGGAGGTCGTAGACAAGCTCTCTCTGATATGTTCCATGTATGGTCCCCAAATTTGTTCAAACATTGTGACTTTATTTTTTAAATGGTATGTTATTTTTTCCAATGGAATACATTTATTAATTTCCATGTACCATTGCTGTATACTCAGACTCTCTTTCATTTTCCAAGTTGACATTATACATTTTTTTTTGATATCGCTAAGGCTATCATAATGAATTTTTTTTGCACCCTATCCAATTTGAGGCCTAATTCTTTACTTCTTATGTTACTTAAAATAAATATCTCTGGTTTTTTTGGTATGTTATTTTTTTGTAATTTTATTTAGTATCTGATTTATTGAGTAAGTTTTGTACCTACTCGAATAATATGAAAATTCCTTCTCTCTTGGGTATTGCCTTCTCCATATATCCATAAGTTTCATTTCATGCATTGATTTAACCATAAATTTGGCTACTTTACTTTTTTCTTGTCTTTTGTCCAGTTTTATCCAACATTGGGTCCAAATTAAGGTTAAAATCCCCTCCTATCAATATATTTCCTTGTGTGTCTGCAATCTTCAAAAAAAATATCCCGCATAAACTTTTGACCCTCCTTGTTAGGCGCATATATATTGAGCAAATTCCAAAATTCTGAGTATATCTGACACTTTATCATTGCATGCCTCCCTGCCGGATCTATTATTTCATCCTCCATTTTGATTGGGTCATTTTTATTAGCTAGTATAGCTTTTGAATTATAGGATGCTGCCGTTATGTGTCCTACCCAGTCTCTCTTTAGTTTGTCATGTTCTGCTTCAGTTTCCTGCACAAATGCTATATCTATTTTTTCCTTCTTCAATAAATTTAGTAGCCTCTTCCTTTTAATTTGGTTATGTATTCCATTAATGTTTATGGTCATATAGTTCAACATGGCCATCTGATATCTTGCTTACACCTCTTTTCCACCTCTTCACCACCTCCATCCCCCTTTTCCCCATTTTCATCTCTTAGTTTTCTCTTATTACACTTAATGTACGACAACACATTTAAGACATAAAGTACCCCCGCAGTTCCCAAATCCACTAATACCTTAACCCCAAAAGTCCCCCCCCCCCTCTCTGAGTTCCCCCATATCCCTTGCTGGGCAACCACAATTGATTCATGACTATCTTTAGAGTATAACTTGTATTATCTGAACTGAAGACTGATACAAAATACCTGTTTTATTCATCTGATATATTCTTGTTTTCAATTATTCATTTCACAAACACTTTCCATAGGACTTGTCAACTCTTTTTTAATGTCTCTGGAAACTCTTGCTGTCTACTTTTGCACTTCCGGCTGGAGAAAATCAGGTTGAAATGAAGAACTGCAGATATTGAAATTTTGAAATAAAGATGTTGGAAATACTCAGCAGGCCCGGCTGCATCTGATGAAAGTGAGGCAGTCCTAGCGACCGCATGAATGGAAATTTGAGAGAGGTGCGTAAGATCATGATTGGTTTAGATGAAGAAAGAGGGAGACTTCCTATTGGTGGATGGGAACTTCCTGTTTTAGATGTTGAGGATAAGGTACAAGAGGGAATTGTAGTGAGCCATGATGACTTGGATCTCAGTGTCAGTAAGAGTAATTTTTTTAAATTTAGGTACTTTTAAAAAAAATTCAAAATGTAAATGTACTTTAGATCTACAGCACGGTGACAGGCCCTTCTAGCTCATGAGCCTGTGACCCACAAATGTGGCAATTAACCTACTAACCCCATATATCTTTGGAACATGGGAGGAAACCAGAGCACCCAGGGAAAGTCCACGCAGACGAAGAGAGAGAATGTAAATTCCTCACAGGCAGCGCGGGATACGAACTGTCACCGAAATAGCTTGCTATCCACTATGCTATCTGTGCTATCATGGAAACTGCATCTGTCAGATCTGATGTAGCAGGACGTAGAGAAGGAATGGCACTCTCCATTCATCACACTAGCCTTCTGCAGCCCAACATGAAGGCAGACTGTTCCAGGAATCCGTTATGTGAATGTGAGCTCACTGAACCAATGTAAATCAGATTTAATACATTGTACAATCTTGCAGAGAAAGAGAAGTAATTAAATATTAGATTCAAAGAGAAAAGAGGTAGAGAGTAAAGTGTGAAGAACATTAAACATCTCCATTAAATTCTCCCAGAATGTGATGACACATTTGTAAAATTAGTTTTTCAGGATGAGAGGAGTTTGGCAGTGATTGTTTGTGTTATACCTTTAGAATCCATTTAAGGTTGAACGGACCACCAATATTTTATCATGCCATATCTTGTGCAAATCACCATGACTACATGATCCCATGCGGATTTCAGTACTGCGTCTCTGTAGGGAACTGGAAATCTTGGACCTCAGCTCCGACGAAGGGTCTGTGACCTGAGGCATCAACTGTATTCCTTTTTCCACAGGCTGAGGGTTTCTGATCTCTTGTGTTTCATTTCATTTTTCCACCATGAGCATTTAAATTTTTTAAAATTTTCACTTGCAAAATTGATGCTGAGGTTTGAATTCAGAGTAAAATTATCTCAACATAAGTACTTGGCATCAGTCACCATAAATCTCAAAAGAGCCCAACAGTTTGTGACCTGTCCTAGGTGGTGGTCTCTCAACCCTTCTCTGAATTAGCCTTCTCTGGACAAGAAGAGTCGGGCAAAAAAAAAGCCCTCTGATAGCCTCTCAACTTCTTGTTTCCCAAACCACACAGCCCTGTTCTATCTCTGACCCTCGATGCACAAACCCAATTGTCTCGGTAGACCCATTGTTTCCACGTACTCTGCTCGTCTCAACTGGTATCATCTTACCTCCCAGTCCATTCCCTCCCTCCCTCACATGCCCTCCATAACTTCAACATCTTTCAGTTTCCTGAACCTAGCCGCCACATTTTCACCATGTTCTTTTCCCCTCCTGCCTATGTTTACCTCCCATGCACCTTCATCTCCATTACCAAAGGTCTCAAAGCCCTTTGTTTATTTTTCAAAAACAGAACAAATCAGTCTCCCTCCACCACCATCCTCCTCAGTCCGGCAGAACTTGTCCTCACCCTGACCCTAATCCTCACCCTTTGGTTCATCCCACTTTCTCCAAGTCAAAGGACAATCCTTGGGTACGTGAGTGGGCCCCAGCTATGCCTGCCTTTTTGTTGGCTACCTGTGGCAATCCAAGCTGCGAGCCATCACAGACAAGACTCCTCAACTCATTGGTGCTGCCTTATGCACTGATGATGAGCTCACCAATTTTATCCTTTTTGCTGCTAATGTTCATCCCAACCTCAAGTCCACTTGGTCCATCTCTGACAACACTTCCCCCTTCAACGATCCCTCTGTCTCCATCTACAAACCCAGCAGCTCCTACAGTTTCCTTGACTACACCTCTTTGGCCCTGTCCTCATAAGGATTCTATTCCTTTCTCCAAATTCCTCCGTCTCCATCACAACTGATTCCAGGTCTTCCAATCCAGAACATCCAAGATGACCTGCTTCTTCAAAAAACATGGCTTTTCTCTCTTCTGCCATCTTACCCACATCCATTTTTGGCCTCTTTCCTGTTGACCTGTGCTCCTCTCCCTCTCTTTTCTACCCTCTCTCCCTACTGTTTCATTCGGGTGCCTGCCTGCTTTTTGCTCATACCTTGACGAAGGGCTCAGGCTCAAAATGCTGGTTCGGTATCTTTTCCTTCTATGGATACTGCGGGGCCTGCTGAGTTCCTCCAGCTTTTTGTGTGTGCCAGGGGACCTAGGCTCAAGATTTGGGAGAGTTGATTTAAGACAAGAGATAAAGAGAAACTGTTTCTCCCAGAGTAGTGAATCGGTGGAATTCTCTGCCAAAGGAAGCAGGAGATGCTGCCTAATTAAATGCATTTAAGACACACGAAGATTTTTGTAGAATAGGGGAATTAAAGGTTATGAGGAACAGGCGAATAAGTGGAGATGACTGCACAGCCAGATTAGCCCTAATCTTACTGTATGGTGGAAAAGACTCAACAGGTCAGATGGCCGACCTGTACTGTATTTTAATTCTGATGGATAATATACTTGAATCTGCCAACCTGAGCTGAGCATGTATAGTAGAACTCACCCTGTGCATGCCCAAGTTTCCAGTGCTGGTACTGGACTAAATAAATCATTAGCTCAGCGGTCAAAGGATTCACACAGGCTGCTGGAGACAGAACTGGGATTCGAGGGGGTGCTGAGGGGAAGAAGGGCTCCTGAAGGGCCTTGGGTGCTGAAACCTCATATCGGAGATCTCTTGGTCCAATGAAGCTGCGCAGGCATCCATGGGCTTCCCAGCTCCCAGACTGGGAATCTTGTCAACTCAGCCTCAAGTGGATAAAACCTGGAGCAGGCACAATATGGGAGACGTTGGCCACAGGAAGGAAAACGCATAATCAAAAACTAATTTTTTTCATGTTTTGATTGATTTTTACCGTGCAAATGTATTGTTTGGAAAAAACAAAGTTGAGCGTAAATGGTCTTAACTTCATTTAGACACTGGAGGCAAAAAATACCTGCAGTTTTTTGTAGAGTTGCAGTTTATTTTAATTTAGCAAGACAGGTAACAGCATCATAGGGAGTGGAGGTGTTGAGTGCAAATACTTATACCTTTATTAATAAAGGATGGAGAGGAATTCACTGAGGCACAGGATGGCAAATGAAATATAATGTTGGAAAGTTTATGGTCATGCACTTTGGAAGAAGGGATAAAAGGGCAGACTCTTACTTTGATTGGGAGAAAGGACTTGGGAGTCCTAGTGCAGGATACCCGAAAGGTTAACCTTCAGCTTGAGTTAGTGGTGAAGAAGCTGAATGCAATGCTGGCATTCATTTCTAGAGGAATTGGATATAGGAGCAGGGATATGAAGTTGAGGCTTTTTAAGGAACTTGGAGTATGGAGTAGAGTATTGGGTTCCTCATTTAAGAAAGGATGTGCTGGCATTGGAGAGGGTTCAGAGAAGGTTCTCAAGATTGATTCCTGGAATAAAGGGATTAGCATATGAGAAAAGCTTTTTGGCTCTTGGACTGTATTCCTTGGAGTTCAAAAGAATGGGGACCTTGTAGAAGTATTTCAAATGTTGAAAGGCTGGGCAGAGTAGATGAGGCAAAGTTGTTTCCCTTGGTAGGGGAGTCCACGACAAGAGGGCACAAGTTCAGGATTGAAGGGTGTCCATCTAAAACAGAGATGTGAAGGAATTTCTTTAGCCAGAGAGTGGTGAACCTCTGGAATTTTCTGCCACGGGTGGCTGTAGAGGCCAGGTTATTGGGTTTATTGAAGGCAGAGATTGATAGGTATCAGAATAATCAGGGTATCAATGGTTTACATCGGTATAACATCATGGACCAAATGGCCTAAGCTGTGCTGTAAAGTTCTGCGTTCTGAGGTAAGTTCGGTCAATCTGTGTGAAGTGAGCTGACAGAGGTAGTGTTCCCTTACACCTGCTGTCATGATCCATCTTGAAGTGTTTGGAAGATGGTCCTGGAAAAAAAAACAAGCGAATACTTGCAGTCTATTTAATATATCATGCAGACTGTAACTTTCTTGCACAGGTGGTTGTGATCTTTGTAACAGGAGTCATAGAGTTATATACCATGGAAGGAGGCTGTTCAGCCCATCTCATGCATACTAACCAAATTGAACAAGAAATAGAAAAAGAAAATCTTAAACCCATTTCACTTGGGTAACTGGGGACTAGGGAATGGTTAAATATATCACAATGTTATAGATGGAAACTCCATCAGAAGATCAGATAAAATTCCTAGAATTTGAGCATAGAAAGTTTAGGAGGACATTTGGCCCATCTATGTATGCTAGTGAACTGGATCATCATCGAGGACTGGGTCCATGGCCTGCAATGGTGATGTTGGCCTTTCCCAGCCTTTCAGGCATCCATCAACGGTTAGCATAGCGGTTAGTGCAACGCCCTTGCAGTGCCAGAGACCTGGGTTTGAATCTGGAAGGAGTTTTTACATTCTTCTCATTATTTGGGTGGGTTTCCTCCCACCCTTCAAAAATTTATGCAGGTTGTAGGTCAGTTGGGTGTAATTGGGCAGCACAGGGTTGTGTGCTGTATGTCTAAAATTTTAAAAATTCCTCCCTCCCTCCAAAAACCCATAGTTTGTAGGTGAATTGGGGTGTTTGGGTGGCATGGGCTCATGGTTTGGAAGGGCCTGTCACCATGCTGAAACTCTTACAAAACCATTTGGGTGAAAACATTTTTCCCTCATCCCCTTTGTGTGAAGAAAGACTTCACTGCTGAGTCGCTGACCTGTAATCTAAGATTAAGTGTGTTCCTGTTCTTGAGTTTCTCTACCCATGGAAGTAATTTCATTGTATAGTGAAATCTCCAGTACCTGGAATACAAGCAACCAACAGCCTCAAGCAACTGGCAAAAATAAATTAGAATAAAATAATAGTTAAAGATACCCAAGTTTAAAATTGTAAAATTAAATGTTCTCTGAATTAACACATGAACCTTTGGTGCTGGATACCAGAGTTTTTACTTTATCTGTGCAGAGGAATTTTTTTAGCCAGAGGATAGTGAATCTGTGGTATTTGTTGCCACAGGCAGTTTTGGAGGCCAGGCCATTGGGTGTGTTTAAGGGAGAGATTGATGTATTCTTGATTAGTCAGGACATCAAAGGTTATGGGGAAGAAGGCCAGGCAGTAGGGCCAAGCGGAAAATGGATCCTGTGGCTTAATGGTCTTGTGGAAGTCCATTTAAATTTCAATGCCAAGAATAAGACTTTATCATTTCACCTCCTGGTAAATCCATTAGCTCCAAACTTATCCCTTGTGGAATCATTAACCACAAAGCTATATCACAATATTTTAATTAAGATGTTTGGCAGAATTGAGTGACAGGAAGATGTCCAGGCTATTTTATACCTGTCATAAACAATCCTGGTCTCAATTGACCAGGAGTGTTCAATCCTCTGAACTGCTCTAATGAAGCAACAGCTACAGGTAAACAGGAAAGTCTGCAGGCACTGCAATTGCAGTGCAATAGGCCCCAAATGTTGGTTACCCTTTGCTTCCTATGAACACTGCATGACTTGCTGAGTTTCTCCAGCACTTCTTGTTCATTGCAGCCACAGATAACATGCTGAAGAATTTTGTTCTGGAGCATTCATGATCCAGAGGAAGTGGTGGAGTTGGTTTGTGGAACAAGCTGACTGAGGAAGTGGTAGATGCTGATACGTTTAAATTATTTTTGGACAGGTCCACAAACAGGAGTGGTTTAGAGGGATATGGGTTAAATGCAGGCAAATGGGACTAGCTTGGATAGACAACTTGGTTGGCATGATGAGTTGGGATGAAGGTCCTGTTCCCATGCTGTAAAACACCATGATTTTATGATGCAGTTTCTGAGAGGGAATGATTGCTGTTTCCACAGAACTACAAAAGGAGCATCTTAGGAGAAGGGGGTCATAATTGCAAGTTTGAGCTGAGGGGGAATTATTGTTCCCACTAGACATTCCCAGGGCAAACACAAAGCCTTGAGGTTCTCAGAACCACCCCCATAACCCCATTACCCCTTCTCCATGTGCAGAGATCTCCAGGGGAATCAGTGAGGAAGTTGTGTTTTTTTTTTTAGCACACCCTTGCATCTTTTCCTCTATCTGACTGGTCCTGTGACAGATCTTGGAATCATCTCCATTTCAGGATTCTGGCTGTTGGGCATGCAAGGTAGCGGGATGATAGTAGTTAGGGCCTTGGTGTTGGGAAGTTGACCTGTGAGAGGATGAGGACATTGGTTGGCTACCTATTCCTATGAATTTGGAGTGTTTTGGGAAGATAAAACAAATGCGCGCGCACACACACACACACACACACACACACACACACACACACACACACACACACACACACACACACACACACACACACACACACACACACACACACACAGAGAATTATGTTATTAATGTTTAGGTTATAATATTGATATATTTTAGTAAGGTTACTTTGTGGGTTGGAAACAGGGAAACACACAGAGATAGATCACACATTCGTGTTTGCAGATAAGATGCGTCTTTTGGAGACTGCTTGGTTGAAGTTGGCACAGTCATAAAAGCAAAGTGGAGTGTTCCACTTAAAGTTTGAAAACAATGAATGATTGCTAAATAGACACCTGGTCAAACACTGTTTGATGGCCAGTGTAGACAAGGTGGAGACCATTTGCTTGTTAATTCATACTTTTGATGAAATTAAACTTCAAACAGAACCAGAAACACTTCAAGAAAGCATCTTTAATATTGAACCAGTCTTCATCTGAAGTCAGAGGTGCAATAATCTTCAGTGAGAAAGGTACTGTTGTGTGTTTTCCCTTTGACAGGGAAGGAACACAGAATCAGTGGCTTCTAAGAAGAAGTCCACTTTGACTGTCTCTTTGTCAAGGGCAGTTCTGCCATGTCCATTTGTAATGGTCACTTCAGTTAACCCTTGCCTGGGTTGGTGAAATCATTGTGTAAATCACAAGTTCTGTAACCTCCACACAAGAGAGGGGAATTTATGAAAAATAATTTCATACGAAGAAACATTTATCTGAAAGCAACTCTACAGGAATTTGTGAGTTTTGAGAAGTCTGATGACCTATTGCCTTATCTACACCATAATTACTTTCGAACAACAGCTTAAATACTGAATTTCAACACAACAGATTTCTAAGACTGAACTTTAATTTTCAAAGTTGTGCCTGAGCTCTAATAGTTTTGGATCTCTCTTCGCTCCCCCACCCGCCCGCCCCCACCCACCCCACCACCCCCCCCCCACACACACACACACACACACACACACACACACACACACACACACACACACACACACACACACACACACACTCTGTATTCAAAGTAGAAGCCTTGCAATCTCTTCACCTAACAATTACAAAGTAATATTTCTCCAAAGAATGAAAATGGAAGAAAGATAATGACCTCAACGGGAGGGTTCCATGAGTGCAGTCGCATTAGCAAAGGCACGAACCGCAAGGAATCAAATTTGGTTTCATTTGTTAATGTAGTAACGAGGTTAGCAAATTTACTCAAAATGTTCAGAATAGTGTTCCTTCCCTTCCTTGATTTGATTCCCCGCAGATCTCTATAAATAGCTCAAGGAACAGCTGAAGTGCCATTTTCCACCAAACAATGGGTAATTTCTGACTCACGGTTCCCTGCACTCCAAGATTTACTCGCCTGAGTTTATGCTGTGATCCAAAATTAAAATCACAGTACTCACCACGTTATCTCTAAGTCTGACCATGCATTGCAATCCGTGCAAGGATTCTTATTTCATATATTAAACAGCTACAAAGGTCAAAGAAAGACATTTGTAACATCAAATCAATGATGAATTCTGCATATTGTAAATAAACGTCCGTAATAATTCATTGGGTATGAGAAGCTTTAATACATTACCAAGAGCATGGTGCAGTGCTACATATCAAGTTAGGTTTATTGTCATCTGATTGCACAAATGCAAGCTGACGAAACCACGTTCTCCGGTCCTCGGTGCAAATCATGCAGGCACACAATCAGATATTACACACATACAGATAAATAATACATATGCAGGACAAGTATTTTACTTATAAAAATAAATAAATATTGTTTTGTACAAATAAGAGTCTCGAATAGTTAGTGGGAGCAGTTCCTTTGGTCGTTCAGCATTCTCACTGCCCGTGGGAAGAAGCTGTTCCTCAGCCAGGTGGTGCTGGCTCTGATCCTCCTGGATCTCTTCCACCCTGCACACAATTGAAAGATGCTATGTGCTGGATGGAAGGAGTCCTCAATGATTTTGCACACCCTCTTCAGGCAATGATCCCAGTAGATCACGCCAATGGGGGAGGAGGGAGACCCCAATGATACTCTCTGCCATGCTTATGGTCCTGTGGATTAACCATCGATCCATTTCTCTGCAGCAACCATACCACACCGTGATGCAGCCAGCCAGGACGCTCTCAACAGAGCTCCTGTATGACGTTGGCCATTAGCTTTGCTCGCTTCAGTCCTCTCAGGAAATGCCGTCACTGTTGCGCCTTCCTGACAAGTGAAGAGATGTGTGTCCATGTTAGGTCACTTGTTAAATGGACTCCCAAGGAATTTGGTGGTCTCCACACTCTTTAGAGTTATTGATGTGTAGTGGAGGGTTTTCGGTTAGATACAGAGTAAAGCTCCCTCTGTTCTACACTGTCCCATCGCACACTCCTAGGGCAAGGACAGCATAGGTTAGTAACAGAGTGAAGCTCCCTCTACACTGTCCCATCACACACTCCCAGGGCAGGGACAGCACAGGTTAGATACAGAGTGAAGCTCCCTCTACACTGTCCCATCACACACTCCCAAGGCAGGGTCAGCACAGGTTAGATACAGAGTGAAGCTCCCTCTACACTGTCCCATCACACACTCCCAGGGCAGGGACAGCACAGGTTAGATACAGAGTGAAGCTCCCTCTACACTGTCCCATCACACACTCCCAGGGCAGGGACAGCACGGGTTAGATACAGAGTGAAGCTCTTTGTTGTTTCTTCTGAAATTTAGGAACAATCCAGATCTATAGGGTCAATGTAACTGAAACCTTGAGGTTAACTATGAGTGTGTTTTAATTATGCCAAGGAAATCTCAGGTACATTCAAATGTCATGCTGCCAATATATGTGTTCATTTGCATATTGCTATTCATCGATGTATGCCGCTTGGTTAAGGAAATGAGGTAATTTGCATAGTTTTCTATTTGTGACGCCAGAATACTTGTGCTTAATTACTTGTTGTTGCTTAAATAGGAGTCATTTCTCACAAACAAGTTTCAGAAGTTTGTGAAAGTGGAGTGTTTAATGTGTTGTGGAGAGGCTGAGGTAGAGCGATTGCTTGAGTAACTGGCTCTTGCTTTCTCGTTACTTACATGTTAAAAGGTACCATATGATAACTCAGCCAGTGGGGCCAGGATTGGTTGCGCTTTGCTGAAGAAGGATTATTTTATTTACATTAATGCCAAGGAGCACATTTATTTCCAATCCCTAATTGCCCCTCAGAAGGTGAGGGTGAGCCACCTGGTGGAATGACTCCAGTCAGTCCTACTGCGGAAAGTATGGTCAGGTTGGGTCCACAAGACCACAAGATATATGAGTCATTCAGCCCATCAAATCCACTCCGCCATTCCATCAAGCTGGGGACACCCTGAGCAACCCTAGGGATATCCTGCAGCTCGGGTAATGGGATTCATTTTGCCTTAGGAATGAATACTACATAAATTCTATTTAATCCTTGGTCTATTTAATACTGATGAATATCCCCAGAAAATGGTATTGTCTCTGGTATGGTAAATTCAAGCTTATTAATCATCTCATTGTATGTATACAACCTGATAAAACAGTGTTTCTCTGGATCAAGGACCAGAAACACACAGTACATAATATTCACATAAATAATTAAAATAAAAATATTTGGGGTGGTTTACGTGGTTACAGGATACTGTTCATCAATCTCGCAGCCTACAAAAAAAAGCTATTCCTGAGCCTGGCAGTCCTGATTTTGATCCTCCTGCACCTCCTTCTTGATGGTAGTGGGTCAAAGATACTGTGTGCTGGATGGAAAGGGTCTTCTATAATTCCTTGAGCCCTCTTTGTACAGTGCTCCCAGTTAATGTCATCAATAGAGGAAAGAGAGGCCCCAGTGATCTTCTCAGCCATTTTGATGATCCTTCATATTGACACGGTCCAATGCTTTGCAGCTACCGTCCCACACAGTGATGCAGCCAGAAAGGCCACTCTCAATTGTGTTCCTGTAAAATTTTGTCAAGATGGGGGCCGGTAGCCTTGCCCTCCTCATCCTCCTTTGGAAGTGTAGGCACTGCTGTGTATTCCTGACTAATAAAGAGGTGTGGTGGGTCCAAGCAAGGCCGTCTTTTTTTATGCACATCAAAGAACTTTGTGCTCTCCACTCTCTCCAGAACGCAACAGTTGTTGAATAGGGAAGAATGGTCGACCTTCATCCTCTTCAAATCCTAAGTCATCTCCTTTGTCTTGTCCATATTAAGACTCAGATTGCTGCTCTCATACCATTTTACGAGCCTTTCAGCCTCCTCTTTGTAATGTGACTCTGAAGTTGAGTCTCTGGTTGTGCCGAGAAAGGTAAATATTAAGTTATTTGCAACCCTGTTGTGTTGATTGTAGTGTGGTAAGGGCTTATCCCTATGTAACAATGACTATCCATTATGATTAGGATCAATGCGTGTATAACTAACTACATGGTCATAGTGAAACATGAAAAATGCAGACACTGTCATTGTAGTAAAAACACAGAAGAACAGTTCAGGCCCAAAACATCATTTATATATCTCTATGGACGCTGCAAGACCTGCTGAGTTCCTCCAGTGTAAGGGCTATTCCTTGTTTTTCTGTGTGGCATTATGTAAGAAATAAAAGAGTCAATTTTGAATGTTATTCAATAGCTAGTCTGTGTATATTTGCATGGTTGTGTATCCTTGCACACTGATCTATTCAGACCAATTCTCCTATAGTCCTGCAATTATTTCTCAAATACCTATCCAATTATAGTTTGAAACTCTGACTGCCTTTGTTCTCGCCACCCATAAAATCAGATCACCACAATCCCCTGCCTCGAGTTATTTTTCCTTGTAAGTCAAGTTCAAGTTTATTTGTCATCCCCTTGCACAAGTACAACCCGATTAAACAGGGTTCTCCACTAAAAATAGAGCCATGGAACATTACATCATGGAAAACAGGCCCTTCGTCCCTTCTAGACTGTGTCAAATTATTATTCTGCCTAGTCCCACTGACCTGCACCCAGTCCATAGCCCTCAATATCCCTCCCATTCATGTACCTTCCAATTTTTCTAAATGTGAAAATTCAGCCTGCATTCACCACTTCAGCTGGCAACTCATTCCAGACTCCCACCACTCTCTGTGTGACAAAGTTCCCCTAAAATTCCGCTTTCACCCTTAACGCATGTCCTCTGGTTTGTATATCACCTACGCTCAGTATAAAAATAAATAAATAATGTTTATTTATAAGTCCTCTGTATCCAATACTCTTCACTTCAAATCTATATCTCCTGGTGCTTGAACCATCTGTTAATGGAACAGATTTCCTCTGTATACCCCAACTAAACTCGTTGCGATCTTGTGCACTTGATTGGATCCTCTCTCAATATGTTCTGTACCTAGGAGGACAACTCCAGTCTAATCCTGGAGCTGATGTTCCCTCCAATACTGCAACCATTCCAGCGATTTGCATTTTTTTTTCTACGATGTTGTCCCAATGCTTGCCAATAAATTTAAGTTTATGATTGATGAAGGATTCTCTGCATTCATCCTAATAGCCTGGGTGAGGCAGCAGACAGTTGGCAATGCCCATAAAATTGAATGCCAGCAAGAGATGATATCTTGACATGATACAGAGAGCAGGCTATTAATAAGGTTAGCGTAGCAGTTAGTGCAACGCTGTTACAGCGCTAGTGATCAGGATCAGGGTTCGAATCCCACGCTGTCTGTAAGGAGTTGGTACGCATCTCCCCGTATCTGCGTGGGTTTTCCCTGGGGGCTCCTACTTCCTCCCACCATTTGAAATGTAGGTTAATTGGGTGTAATTGGGCAGCACGGGCTTGTGCTGAATGCCTAAATTTAAAAAAAAATTAAAAAATAAATCGGAAGCTAGTGGAGAATTTGAAAAGTTTATCAAGAACCTTAAATATTCACAATTATTTCAACCCCTCGCTCTGAAACAGAGGTCATTGAATAAAATATGTCTGATGATGGTTGGCTGACATTTAATTACAGCTTAATTAAAGCATTAACGATGCTTGGGGCAGTGTCAGCTACTGAGGCTGTTGTTTGACATTCTTAGAATCGGTGGAAGTAATTTTGCCTCTTGGCATAACATTGTAAACAGGCTTGATAGGGGAAAAAAGTCTCTGGATTGTGGAACTGCATTGCAACCTCACCAGACCCGCCAATTTGCATTTCACATCCTCAACACCCTAAAGCATGTAACAGACAAAACAGACAATAAATGTACATTGTAATTAAATTCTCGACACCACTCGTGTCTATAATGTTGGAGTTGCAGCTGTCAAATGTGCAGTCAAAAGGCTCCAATGTGATTTATACTTGTGAATTTGAATTTTTGGGGATGCTGGTTGAGGGATGAATCCTGGTGGGTCTCTGGGAAAGATTCATTGGCTCTGCTATAGAAGGTCATACATCAGGAGAGAAAATGCAAGTAGGTGCAGGAATGAAACACAATGCTGGGGAAACTCAGCAGGTCAAACAGTATACATAGCAAAGATAAAGATACATAACCAATGTTTCAGGCTTGAGCCCTTCATCAAGGTACGTGCAAAATATAGGTAGGTGTCTGAATAAAATGGTGGGGGGGGGGTAAGAAGTGGGGAGGGGCAGGAGGAGGAATTGAGTCCCACAGGCAAGAGGTAATAGGTGGATGAGGGAGGGAGGGGACAAGCAAACTGGGAGGGGGAAATAGCTCTGTGAAGAGAGGGAAGGTGTGGAGAGCTGGAGGAAAGGAAAGTGAGAGATGGAAAAGAGAGGGAGACAGGGGAGTGGTCTAGCAGAAACTGGAGAATTCAATGTTAATGTCATCCGGTTGGAGAGTACCCAATATTAGGTGCTGCTACTCTAATTTACAGATGAGCTGGCAGTGTGTGAGGCCACGGTACATATGTCAGTGTGGGAGCGGGGCACCAAATTGAAATGGTTGGCATTCCCAAATAGGAGCAGGAGTAGACTGTCAGCTCCTGAAGCCTCTCACTGGTATTCAACGTGATCATGGTTCATCTGTCCCAGGTCCCAATTGGTCTGTGCCAGTTTCCCTAAGCCCTCAATAACCCAATCTTTCAAAATGTATTCCCCATCCCTCTTTTTAAATACCTCCAGTGATCTGATCTCCACAATCTGTTGAGGCAGAGAGTTCCAGAGATTTGCTCCTCTTTCTGAATACAAATTCTTACGAACCTCCATTTTGAATAATTGCCTGCCTCATCTACGTCTTTTGGTTTCCCTCGTGAAAGATCTTGACATCAACGCTATTCCTAAAGCACAAATGCTCTATCAATCCTGTCATAGTCTTTACCTCCTATGGGCGCTACAAGACCAGCTGAGTTCCTCCATCATTTCTGTTTCTATTACTGGACAATCACAGCATCTGCAGACTTTCGTGTTTCACGTCAACCCCCTGTCATGTCCACTCATGCCACAAAAGCCTCTCATTCTTCTAAACTCCAGAGAATATAGATTCAATTTGCTTTATAGTCACTTTTTGTCCCTCTCTTCCCTGGAATGACACTCATGATAAACGAGTTGCTGGAATTGACGGGGAGCGCCAGTGGAGGGAAATAGAGAGTCACTGTTGAGAGCCGAGACTTCTCCTCCATGATGACTGATCGAACTAAGATTTTAAATTCTACCTTATCCTTTGTTTCTTATGAGCAATTCCCCAATCTCTCTGTTTAGTTGTTCCACAGATACCTGCTTCATTGTCCTACACCACAAGGGCCCCTGTTGTTTGTTTTCATGTTCATTGCCATCTCAATCAATTTACTTCCTTATTGACTTGAAGTTCAAATTTGTTATAATCCAATTATGCCAGTGCAACCTGACAAAACAGTGCACTCCGATCCTCAGTGCAAAAACACACATCCCAATGTAACATACATACAGACAAACGATGCATATGCAGTATGTATATACATCTATTTTTTTTTAATATATCTATTATTAAATAAGTAGAAGTCACGGAGGGTTTGTATAAGCAGTTTATCAGTCATTCAGCATTCTCATTACCCGTGGGAAGAAGCTTATGGTTTTGACTCTGATACTCCTCTATCTCTTTCCTGACGGGAGTCGCTGGAAGATGCTGTGTGTGGAGTGGTCGGGTCCTCAACAATTTTGCGTGCTCTCCTCAAACAAAGATCCCAGTAGATCATGTTGAGGTGGGGAAGGAGACCCCAATGATCCTCTCTGCTGTTCTTGTAGTCCTGTGGATTGTAGGTTTCTCACTGCAGCTTCCTGAGAAATCCCCAGTCCTCTGGTCTCCCTCTAGCTTTTGCCACATTGTCTGTTGCAGTTTATGATTTAATAATTTCCTTGACCTTTATTAACTGTGGATTTTTCTTTCTCATTGGGTCGTTCTTTCAGCTGAGTATTTATGAGATAGTTGCTCAACCACTGATCTTTCCTGTTGAATAGGGTTTTCATTCACCTCTGGTGTTTAAGGCCCAAAGTTTTTGTCTTTAAAGTGTTTCTAGAATTCTACTGTGTTATCACAATGCTCTGGAGGATTCTTAACTATATCTTCTATTGATTTGAGTAAACAATATGACATTTGCTTTTTGATACAACACTCTCATTATGAACTTCTCTGTGCATGGAGCAGAGCATCCATTTAAAACAGAAAGGAATTTCTTCAGCCAGAGAGTGGTGAATCTCTGGAATTTGCTACCACAGGCGGCTGTGGAGGCCAGGTCATTGGGTGCATTTAAGGCAGAGATTGATAGCTATCTGAATAGTCAGGGTATCAAAGGTAATGGGGAGAAGGCTGAGGAATGGGGCTGAGTGGGAGAATGGATCAGCTCCTGATGGATTGGGGGAGTGGACTTGATGGGCTGAATGGCCTACTTCTGCTCCTATGTCTTCTAGCCTAATGGTTACCAGTTTCTGACCCCATCTCCTTTCATTCACCCCGTTATCTGTCCCCATAATTCTTTCACCTGCTTCTCCATGTGAAGTAGCTTACTTATTCCAAATTAGTAAACGATTCCCTCTGGTCATGGTAATATTGTCATACTGCACAGAATTCCCGATGTAGATAAGGCAAATAATCAAGAGTCAAGAGGATGTTCCTGTAACAGCATGTTGCCTGAGGGGAGAAGGTATCTATAAATGGAGAGTTTACCTATGGCTTGTCAGAGCTTTAAAGAGAGAAGAGAACTCAAAGGCTGTTATGATGTCTTTTCATGTCTAGTTATTGTGTTTAAATGTATATTACAATAAACTCTCATTCATTTAGCAACAACTTTTCTGAACTTGAAGAATAAATGGTTGTACTGAATCGAGTCAACTCCCTGAAGGGTATTCTGGGTTAAAGTGTTCCCCCCCACAGCTTCTAAAATGGGGACGAGTGGAAAATTATCATGTATTGGTGAGGGGTTGAGAAAGAAAGGGTTCAGTTGCCCAATCTCATGAAGAATCGATTTACTGGATTTCAGAAGAATCTGTTATGAGCCCAGAGGACCCCAAAACCCAGCAGCAATAGAAATTCACCAAGACAAATGGTTACTTAAACAAAAGTTACTTTTAGTTATCTTTAAACATGAAAACAGGATCAAACTCTACTTATTACTATTAACTTAACCCCCTTCTAATTCTAAGCGCACATGTATGTAATCTGTGTGTAAGTTCAGAAAAGTTCTTTAATTCACAGTCCAATCTCACTTCTCACTCCTCCAAGTTCACTGGTATCAGACAATTATTATACTGTGTACAGAATTTAACATTTATGAATTTCACCAGGCTTTAGTCCTTGAAAGGTAAATGGTTACTGCTTAGGAAGGCTCTTTTTGGTTTTCAGAGAGAGATTTGTTGCTCGTTGGACACAAACTGATTCCTTCTGATCAGCCACTTCAGTGTCTTGCCGAAGGTAATTGACCCATCAGGGTTTTTCAGATGATAACCTCTTTCTTTCTGGTCACCATATGTCAATGTATCATTTTGCTCTATGAACGCTGCCTGTTGCATCACTGGCGTCACTAGGGGGGTGCAGGGTGGGGAGGAGGGTGCAGGCCACACAGGGTGACACCATCAGAGGATGTGGCACCAAAATGACTGTCTATAAAATTCTTGTGTAGTGTTTCAGCAGAAATTGATTTTTTTATTAAAAATCCCCTGAAGTTAGTTATAACAGCAAAATCATTTTTCATAAGCCCAGCTTACATGTATCAAGGCTAAAACTCTATGCTAATGTACTTTTTGAACCTTCTAATGCACTCTAGTCAGAGCTCCCACCCTGCTCAGCACCGCTGCCACCCTGGGCTTACAAGGAACACACACCTGTCTCTTCTACACTCAGTCCATGGCACCAGGTTTGGTGGGGGGGGGAGGGGGGGTGCAGTGCCACCATGAGTTACCATACCAGGTGACATTAACCCTAGTGACACTACTGTGATGCATCTATTTTATCGTAGATCGTCACAGCCTTTCAACGACTGTGAAAATATAAAATACTGGAGGGCGTTGGTTTAAGGAAAGTTTCGAGGAAAATGTGCAGGGCAGGTGCTGCTATAGAAAGAGTGGTAGAAGCTGGAACAGTCTACTAGGAGGGGTGGTGGAAGGAGATCCAATAGAAATGTTTTAGAGGCAAATGGTCAGGCACACAAACGGACGGAACAGAGGGATCTAGATTCCAGACCATATGCGGGTAAAGGCAATTAGGGTGGTGTAATGATATGGATTGTACATAGTCATTGACTGGTAAAGGCACGGGCTGGCCTGCCCCCTGATGACACTCTCCCCTGGACTCCTCCCCTTTGGCCTAGGCCATAAAAGTCAAGCCATCTCTCCCTTCCCTGCCCTTCCCTAGCCTGGATTCGGGCCATCTCAAGTTATTGTAGAGAAAAAGCCTATCGTTCCCCTCAGTCTTTGTCTTTGTGGTTATTGGGGCAACTGGTAGTGTTCATCAGGTGGCATCAGTATTGGTGCTGGTCATGGTGTCCTATCCCCTTCTATTATCTATACATTGCCCTAGAGAAATTCAGCGGAGCTGAAACAATAGTTTGAAGGGTTGAAGTGTGTACCAGTCGCAATTACAAGCTTTGCACAGGATTGGAGATGCAAGAGACTGCAGAGACTGGAATCTACCAGTTTATTTTTTGCTTTGGTTTGATTTTAGATGGTTAGATGCATGATAGAATTATTGTGGCACAGATGAGGGCCAATCAGCCCATTGAGTCCATGCTGTCCCTGTGGAGCAGTCTCCTCAGTCCCATTCATTTTAGCTCTACCAATTAATCTCCTTCTTGTGCCTTGCCAATTCTCTGTTGAGAGCTTTGATAAATTGTGTTTCCATCACATAACCCAACAGTGAGTTCCAGATCATTCCCACTCTCAAATCTCTCATGTGTCTTTTTGTATTCAGTTTAAATCTCTGCACAAAACGGAAAATAAAATGTGTATTCTTTTGGAACAATAAGATATTGGGTAACGTTTATGTTCAAAAGGACTTGCACATCCTGGTGCACAATCCTCTGAAGCGAACATTTAGGTGTAGGAAGTGATTAACAAGGCAAATGATACGCTTTCTTACAATAGGATTTAAGCTCAGAACTGAAGATATCATTCTGCAGTTACAGTATGTAGGGCCTTGCTGAGACCTGCAATATTCAACTCTGATCTATTGAGCTTTAAATGTATAATTTGTGCAAAATGTATATATTGCCTTGCTTCAAAGATCCACTAGACTGGTTCCAAAGATGGCAGGTTTTCCATACAAAGTTCTCCCTTCAAACTGCAGTAAAGCCCCTGTTATCCAGAATTCAAGCAACCAGCAGCCTCAAGCAACTGGCAAAAAAAGATCAAAGAAAATAAATAGGTAAAAAAATACAGAAGTTTAAAAATGGTGTCCCTCGCCATTAGTTTGTCAATCACACTAAACACAATCTCAAGCAACCAGAAAATGCGCTCATTCAGCATCTACTAATCCCCATAGGTGCCAGATACCAGGGGGTTATACTGTATTCAGGCGTTACCATCTTGGGCACAGACCCTGCGGTGGCAGGATTTTAAAATAAAACACCTTTAACGGATCGTTTAAAGCTTGTACAGAGCCGTCAGCAGTAGGATCCCGCTGGTGTCTCTGCTCTCCACTCTCCCAGGTCCACACCAGCACTGCCATTACAGCATCTCCGGCGGTGCCGCCATTTATTTTTGTGAGGGGGAGTATTGGAGTGGGGTCCCAATCAAGAAGGAATGGAGAGTGAAGTGAGACCATAAGTGTAACATTATATTAGTCTTAGAACTAATGTAGCCACACACACACACACACACACACACACACACACACATACACACACACACACACACACACACACACACACACACACACACATACACACACACACACACACACACACACACACACACACACACACACACACACGAGTGCAGTCAGGTTAAGCTCTGCGTTTTATTGGGGGCCCGACTTTTATACCACTTGCATTCCTGGCATTTCCCCCTTTATATTGAAGTAATGACCTGCGTAACAAAAGCAGGTTTCCCATATGCGGGTACCCTCTTGAATGACGATCCCTCCTTCCCTGCACGCTGTCCCTGTCTGTCAGCTGAGCAGTGGGGGCCAGTGCCATTCTGGGGTTGCTGGCCCTTAAGCTGACCTTGCCATTCATCCGCTGGTTCGCTTGCTAGGGCCGGTGCCGCTCCGCAATCTGCTGGCTTTTAGGTACACTCACTGCCCGGAGTGCCGGTTTGCTCACTGCGGTGGCGGGCCGCCATACTAAGTAATTTTAAAAAAGAAACATAGTTTTGTGGAGAAAATTGTGGAAATCTGAAACTCCTAAATATAATTAGAAGCAGCTCATTAATATCAGGAGGAACAGATTTTTGTTGAGTGTGGTTATTGATCATGTGAAGCAATTGATTCTGGATAAAATTAATTGCCAATTCTGCATTACTTTAATTAATTTATTCATCACCTTTTGATTGTGGATTCTGGAGCTGAGATAATTGTGTGGCGTCATTTCTCAGAAGAACCATCTGGTTGCCTGAAAGTGTGAATTGTCTTCGTTTAGTTCCAACTTTGCTGAGCAGAGTCTGTGTCATCGAGCAGTTGTCTGCGCAGGAATCGAAAAATGTGGTGCACCGTTCAACAACAACCACCTGCATTAAAACATCACAGGATTCTTATCAAAGAATTACAAAATTATGAGGGACCTGGATAGAGTAAATGCAAGCAGGCTTTTCTCTGCTGATGGTAGGAGAGATTAAAAACTAGAGGGTTAAAGGTGAGAGGGGGAAAGTTTAAAGGGAGGAACCTCTTCACACAGAGAGTGGTGGCAGTGTGGAATGAGCTGCCAGCTGAAATGGTGAATGTGGGGTCAATTTTGACATTTAAGAAAAATTTGGACAGGTACATGGATGGGTGAAGGTCAGTGGGACTGAGCAGAATAATAGTGTGGAACAGATTAGAAGGGTCAAAGGGCTGTAGTGTTCTGGGGTCCTATGACGCTTGATGCTGAGACAGATTAGGCGATACAAGCTCAGAAATTTCAAACAGGTGAAGGTGTGGAAGGGGTTGAGTGAAACAGACAAGAAAATTGAGGGGTGGGGGAAGTGATAAGAGTCTTCAAATTGACCTAAACCAGGAAGCAGTTTAAGTCAATGTTCCATGTTGTACAAGGACTCCAAATTAATTAGTTATTTGAGTCACAGTAAAGATGCAAGATCTGCTTCACACCGAGTCAGCTGATGGTAGCTGAAAGCTAGGACAGTGTCCAAACACAGCATATTCCCTGAGTTACTAAATTGGATTATGGACTTCCCAACGTAAAGGCCACAGTCTGTCTGGGTTGGTAGCAGAATGTCGAATGTCATCACGCTGAGCACTGGCACACCTGAGGGCTGTGCGCTCAGCCCATTTCTGACCCACGCCTGCACCGCCAGATCCAGCTCCAACAGAGTCATCAAGTTTGCAGGTGACTCAACAGACATCGGCCTCATCAGGAACAACAATGAGTCGGACTACAGAGAAGAGGTGGAAAATCTCGTGAAGGTGCGAGAGTAACATCCCAAGTCTCAATGTGAACAGGACAAAGGACCTTGGGAGGACCTGGAATCAGCACCCTTCACTACACATCAATATCACTGTAGTGGAGAGCACCAAATTGCTTGGAGTTCACTTACAAGTGACCTATCGTGGACACACAACATCTCCTCATTTGAGGGGAAGGCACGACAGTGACTACATTTTCTGAGGAGACTGAAGTGGGCAAAGCTATCAGCCACCATTACAGGAGCTCTATTGACAGTGCCCTGGCCGGCTGCATCACAGGCTGCATCACAGTGTGGTACATTTGCTGCAGAGAAATGGATTGGAGGTCAATCCACAGGACCATATGAGTGGCAGAGAGGATGACTGGAGTCTCCCACCCATCCATTGATGTGATCCAACAGGATCATTGACTGAAGAGGGCACATGAAGTCATTGAGAACCCCTTCCACCCCATGCACAGCAACTTTCGTCTGCTCCCATTGGGAAAAATGATCCAGGAGGATCAGAGCCAGCACCACCAGGCTGAAGAACAGCCTCTTCCCATGGGCAGTGAGAATGCTGAACGACCAAAGGAACATTCACATTAACCATCCAAGACTCTTTTATTCATGAAATAATATTTATTGATTTGTATATATGAATACTTGTTAGGCATATGTATTGTTTGTGTGTTATGTCCGGTTGCGTGTCTGCGTGTTTTTACACTGAGGACCGGAGAATGCTGTTTCATCGGGTTGTACTTGACTTGAGAACCTAAGTTTATTATTAAATGTACCAAGGTTCAGTGCTAAAGTTTTTTTTGTATGCACTCCAACTAGAGATCCCTTAGATTGTACAGCAAGTAAAACAAGGTACCGAGTAATATTATCTTTTGTATGGTTCCTGCTCTGTGAATGAATTTACTATATGAAATAGATCGCAAGGCAACACAATCATATCACGAACTGCACATGTCAGAAAGTGTTACTCAGATAGCTGAGGTTATGCCAATTGGAGGCAAGAGGAGTCTATAGCTGCTCATCTGGTTAATAAGTCAAGTTTAATTTCTACATCTGACTGTTCCACTGGCAGAGAATGATTGGAATTGGAATTTCACAAACTGAAAGTCAAATCTGGGTCAATCAGAGAGATGGAGCAAAGATAACATAATTTAATAAGTGTGGTGACCATTCAAGAGTCGGGAAAGAAACTACCCCTCAGTCTGGTTGTGTGTGATCTCACGCTCGTGACTCTTCTTCTTGACGGGAGGTGAAGTGAAGAACATGTTTCTTTTAATATATTGTGCTGTATCTTCTGTTTAATAGTTAGACCCCTATCTTTGGCCCAAAATCTGGTATTTTCCATATATCCTGTGTAAAAGTCAGGGACCCCCCCTTTTATGGCCCCAGCTGACCGTCCACTGGGGCTACTTTTACTCTGACCACCATCTTTCACCCAGGCCCTGGCTGGCTTCCCATCCAAGTTCCCGACGCTCCAGCACGGCTTACCACCCAGTCCCAGCCGCTCAACCTGCCCATCCGAGCCCCTGACACCTCGAATGATGCATGTACTTACTGCAATCAAAAGTAGTATGTAGAATCAGAATTTATTATCATGAACAAGACATGAAATTTGTGGTTCTGCAGCACCATCACAGGGCAAACATTCATAGAAACCACCTTACAAAATAAATCAAAATAGTGCATGAAAAATTGATGTAATAGCTGACCCCCTAAATTTTACTATAAATATTGGCCACAAAATTTGACTATTATTACCCATGTATCTTTGGTAATGGCTGCTTTTCAAGGCAGCAGGGAATGTATTGGGATCAATGGAGGGGAGAGGGCTTTGTGTGATGATTTGAGCGGTGTTCACAACTCTGTGCAGAGTCCACTGGTGTTTAAAAGCCACCACAAACAAGGACACGTATTAAGGACAAAATTAGCCTGAAATGCAATGTTCTCCCATCCCTAGGCTCATGATTATTTGGTCTGACGCTGTTGCCACAAGATGATGTTTCCTTGGGCAAGAGATGCCTGAGAGATTGTCGCTACATTCAGTCCTTGGCTCAACGTCGGGCAATAGAGAGAGGAGGTTCAAGTCCTTGTGTGACTCCACAATCTCAGCGATGGTGGTTCGGGTTGGGGTGTCTATTGTGTTCACTTACTGATATACCAGGGTTGCATCGAATGATTGAACAAAAGGTTTGAGGCAGAGCTTAATGGAATATTCTGTTCCAATGCTTGCTTTGGAACTGAATTGATAAATCATATTAAAACTCAGCAAAAGAAAATCTCACATAAACTCCAGTCTTCATTTTAATACAAGTGCTTACATCGGATTGACCCAGATTTGACTTTCAGTTTGTGAAATTCCAATTCCAATCATTCTCTGCCAGTGGAACAGTCAGATGTAGAAATTAAACTTGACTTATTAACCAGATGAGCAGCTATAGACTCTCCTCTTGCCTCCAATTGGCATAACCTCAGCTCTCTGAGTAACACTTTCTGACATGTGCAGTTCGTGATATGATTGTGTTGCCTTGCGATCTATTTCATATAGTAAATTCATTCACAGAGCAGGAACCATACAGAAGGGAGCCAGGTACATATTCTGGTGTGGAGATTGGAAGCTTAGCCGCCACTGAGACTGTGCGTTTTAGTGCAGAGAATTCGAGAAAATCAGTTGTAGGGCATGAATGCTTTCACTAGCGATTAAACCCAGATGGCCGATAGAGTTAGCGTGTAGTTAGCGGTTCGAATCTGGCGCTATCTGTACAGTGGTGGACCTACAACCACAAGACGTAGGAGCAGAAATAGGCCATTCAACTCATTGAATCTGTTCCACCATTCAATCATGAGCTGATCCATTTTCCCACTTGGCCCCATTGCCTGGCCTTTTCCCCATAACCTTTGATGCCTGGCTAATCAAGAAGAACCTATGAATCTCTGCCTTAAATACAACCAATGATCTGGCCTGTGGTAACAAATTCCACACATTTCCCCACCTCTGAGCTGAAGAAATTCCTCTGCTTCCCTGTTCTAAGTGGACGCCCTTCAATCCTGTAGTTGTACCCACTTGTCCTTCACCTTTCTACATCTACTCTGTCCATGGCTTTCAACATTCAAAATGTTTAAATGAGATGCCTCCCCCACTCATTATCCTAAATTCCAACGAGTAACATCCAAGAGTTGTCAAACGCTCTCCATACAATACCCCTTTCATTCCCAGAATCATCCTTATGAACTTTCTCTGAACCCTCTCCAACATCAGCACATCCTTTCTTCAATGAGGAGCCCAAAACTGCTTACAATAGTCCAAGCGAGGTCTCACCATTGCCTTATAGAACCTCAATGTCACATCCCTGCTCTTGTATTCTATTCCTTTTGAAACAAATGGATTCTTCTGTTGTAAATAAAAATTAATTGGCAAATTTAATTACTGTTTATTGATTCAGATGAGAGCCCAGATGATCATAAATATTAAGGTTACTTTCCCAAAGATTGAGGCCAACCGACAAGAGATGAGGGGAGACAAATGTTGTTGTTGCATTACTCACATCAATGGGGCCGTTAAAGATTTTAATGCACTTGTGCATTAGGTGGGCTGCACTGTCTGACTAGGGTCATTTCTCAGCGACCTTAAGCCACTCGATGCACAAACACACCTCCATTTGTAGCAACAGTCTCAAATTCAGGCTTATTGTCACATGTAGTGTACTGTGAGAAATTCCAATCTGCAATGAGTCCAGAGAATCAACTCAGACATCATACAGCAGTAACAAGACAATACAGAGGGTGGGTTGACAGAGAGAGATTAGTTTGAGGAAAGGCAACATTAATTTACTAATTTGAGTCTCCGTCACAAATTTCATAATGGCAGGCGAGAAATTGTCTGTGAACCTGGTGGTGTGTGATCCCACACAGTTAGGAAGAAGAAGAGGGAATATGGCTGGGGTGGGATGAGTCTTTAGGCTGCATTTGGTTATGGGAAGAGGTTCCCCGATGGTCTTTTCCGCTGACTTCACTATCCTCTGCAGGGTCTTGCGGTCTGAGGTTGTACAGCTTCCAAACCAGGTGGTGATGCAGTTGGACAGGATGCTTTCGATACATCCTCTGTAGAATGTAGTGAGGATGGAGGGTGGGGGATGAACTTTCCTCAGCCTCTGCAGGAAGTAGAGGCACTGGTGGGCTTTTTTGGCTACGGAGCTGGTGCTAATGGACCAGGTGAGATTCCCCGCCAGGTGCACAACAAAGAACTTGATACTCTTGACAACCTCAGTGGTAGAGCTGTCAATGGTCAGGGGAGCATGGTCCCCCTGGGACCTCCTGAGGTTAACAACCACCTCTTTTTTTTTAAAAACATTCGGATACAGGTTGTTTGCTCTGCACCAGTTCGTTAATGTCTGCACTTTGTCTCTGTACACTGTCTCCTCATTTTTACCAACAAGGCCCACCACTGTCGTGTCATCAGCAAACTTGATGATGTGGTTTGAGCTGTGTTTGGCTGCACAATCATGAGTCAGCAGAATGAACAGCAGTGGACTAAGCACACAGCCCTGGAAGGCCCCCATGTTCAGTGTAATGGTCTTGAAGGTGCTGTTTCCGAAATGGACTGCCTGAAGTCTCCCTGACAGGAAGTTGATAATCCAATTGTAGAGGGAGGTGCCTTGGAGTTCCAGGAGGCCCAACTTCCTTATCAGGTACTGAGGTATGATTGTGTTGAATCCCACATTGAGTCAATAAACAGCATTCGAACATGCGAGTCTTAATTTTCCAGGTGGGTGAGGGCTAGTTGAAGGGCAGTGGCGATAGCAGTAGGTGGAGTCGATGGAGGGGAGGGGGTTCATCTCATGGTCTGAAATGCATTTACAACTCTCAGAATTTGTCACCTTTTTCAATATTTTAATTAACATGAGGGATAACTTCTTCACTCAGAGAGTAGTGGCTGTGTGGAATGAGCTTCCGTAAGAAATAGTGGCGGCAGGGCCAAATTTGTCAATTAAGGAAAATTTAGATAGGCATATGGATGGGAGGGGAAAGGAGGGATATAGGCAGGGTGCATGTAGGTGGGACTAGAGGAGAGTACTTAGTTCGGTGCAGACTAGAAGGGCCAAAATGGCCTGTTTCCTTGCTGTAATTGTTCTATGGTTATATATAACATTTTCTTCAGGCTGACTTCCAGGCCAAACATTTTGGCAGTTTCCGCAAAGCAGGACGTCAAGCGCTGAAGAGCTGGCTCTGAATGGGCAACTAAAGCGGCATCATCTGCAAAGAGTAGTTCACGGACAAGTTTCTCTTGTGTCTTGGTGTGAGCTTGCAGGCGCCTCAGATTGAAGAGACTGCCATCCGTGCGGTACCGGATGTAAACAGCGTCTTCATTGTTGGGGTCTTTCATGGCTTGGTTCAGCATCATGCTGAAGAAGATTGAAAAGAGGGTTGGTGCGAGAACACAGCCTTGCTTCACGCCATTGTTAATGGAGAAGGGTTCAGAGAGCTCATTGCTGTATCTGACCCGACCTTGTTGGTTTTCGTGCAGTTGGATAATCATGTTGAGGAACTTTGGGGGACATCCGATGCGCTCTAGTATTTGCCAAAGCCCTTTCCTGCTCACGGTGTCGAAGGCTTTGGTGAGGTCAACAAAGGTGATGTAGAGTCCTTTGTTTTGTTCTCTACACTTTTCTTGGAGCTGTCTGAGGGCAAAGACCATGTCAGTGGTTCCTCTGTTAGAAAACTGAGGCCCTCCATCAGCCAGCTCCCCACCATGACTACCAGCCCCCCCACATCTCCATCGGGCACACAAAACTCAAAACGGTCAACCAGTTTACCTATCTCGGCTGCACCATTTCATCAGATGCAAGGATCGACAATGAGATAGACAACAGACTCGCCAAGGCAAATAGCGCCTTTGGAAGACTACACAAAAGAGTCTGGAAAAACAACCAACTGAAAAACCTCACAAAGATAAGCGTATACAGAGCCGTTGTCATACCCACACTCCTGTTCGGCTCCGAATCATGGGTCCTCTACCGGCACCACCTACGGCTCCTAGAACGCTTCCACCAGCGTTGTCTCCGCTCCATCCTCAACATCCATTGGAGCGCTCACACCCCTAACGTCGAGGTACTCGAGATGGCAGAGGTCGACAGCATCGAGTCCACGCTGCTGAAGATCCAGCTGCGCTGGATGGGTCACGTCTCCAGAATGGAGGACCATCGCCTTCCCAAGATCGTATTATATGGCGAGCTCTCCACTGGCCACCGTGACAGAGGTGCACCAAAGAAAAGGTACAAGGACTGCCTAAAGAAATCTCTTGGTGCCTGCCACGTTGACCACCGCCAGTGGGCTGATAACGCCTCAAACCGTGCATCTTGGCGCCTCACAGTTTGGCGGGCAGCAGCCTCCTTTGAAGAAGACCGCAGAGCCCACCTCACTGACAAAAGGCAAAGGAGGAAAAACCCAACACCCAACCCCAACCAACCAATTTTCCCTTGCAACCGCTGCAATCGTGTCTGCCTGTCCCGCATCGGACTGGTCAGCCACAAACGAGCCTGCAGCTGACGTGGACTTTTTACCCCCTCCATAAATCTTCGTCCGCGAAGCCAAGCCAAAGAAGAAGATATATAACATTGAAATTTCACATTTAAAAATATAGAGTACATATGAATCATGTTAAAAGCCAAGAAGTCACATTACACTTGAATCATATCATTTCATCCAAGGTTTTCCACATTTTAATCAAACAGATTATATTGCATTGAGATCTTATTATTTTATTATAAAAAAGGAAAATCTAAACCCACTACCAAGAAAGAAGCTGTTTGGCCAAAAAAATAGGAAGGCAGAATTCTTAACAGAGTGATAAATTACCCCATTAGTCAACAGTTCTACCTTCATAACAAATCTTAAAGATTTTAACTCAAAAAGGGTCCCCACAGTGTCTGAACATTTACATGCAAATCGGAAATTGAGCATCAAATCCTCTCTAAGTTTATACATGACATAGCCATTGTGTGTGATTAGGCGGGGTAATGACCCTCCATCTGAGCAACACCCCCGCCCACCCTGTCATAAGAGAAATAAAAACTAACACGTGTAGCTCAGATGTCGTTAACGTTATGTCACTCTCTCCAACAATACCAAATAAAGTAGTTAAGGGATTTGGTTTAAAATGAACTTTAAAAAGTGCAGAGAAACTTTGAAATACTTAATTCCAATATTTCTTAAGACTCTGACATGTCCAGAACATAATGAAACATTTCCATTGTTGCATTTATCATAATGAGGAGATACGTTCACAAAACGAGATAGTTTGACTTTCTTTTTAAACTATTTTTATTAATTTTAATATAGAGCATATACTGATACCTGTAATATAATTCAATAAAATAACGTGGGTAATTATATAGAATTAATAAAACATTCAACGTTACAAAAACATACATAAGTTGTAAATTACATCCATAATTCGTATTTTAAGTACGATATAAACTAATAACAAAGAGAAGAGAAAAAATAATAAAAAGAGGAGGAGAAGAGGAGAAAAACTCACCCCTCCCTAACAGCATTGCCATGATTAATATTTAAAGAAAAATGAATGTCAATAAAAAAATGGAAAGATGCATCAGACAATTTAATTACCATAAAATGAAATTATAAAGTAAGAAAGTGAATCAAAGGAATTTTCAAGGGAATCTTGAGGGGAAAATAAAAATAAATGCGCAAAGTAAGAGACCTTAAATGAGTCTCTGATTGAGTTTCCCCTTGGCTGCAGTGAGAACAGAGTGTGTGGTGAGTGGTGTGGATCCTTGATGATTGATGCTGCTCTCCGACAGCAATGTTCCTTGCAGATCTTCTCCATGGTGGGGAGGGTCTTGCCTGTGATGTACTGGGCTGTGTCCACTACCTTTTGCAGAGCCTTCTACTTAGAGTTATTAGTGCCCCCGCACCAGGCCGGTCAGCAAACTTTTCACTACACATCTGCAGAAGTTTGACAAGATTTCCGATGTCATACCGAACCTCCTCATATTCCTGAGGAAGTAGAGGCCCTGACGTGCTTTCTTCATGATTACATTAGTGTTGGGTCCAGGAAAGGTCCTCCCAGATAGTGACTCTTAAGAATTAAAATTTGCTCACCCTCTCCACCTGTTCTCCAATGATCACTGCATCGAAAACCTCTGACCTTCCCTTCCTGACATCCATGATCAGCTCCTTGGTTTTGGTGGCATTGAGTGTGAGGTTGTTAGTTCACCATGAAGCCAAGTTTTCAATTTCCCTCCTATAAGCATCCTTTTGCCTCTGAACTTTTTTTCTCTTCCTTAAGACACTTCTTAAAACCTTCCTCGTAGACACCTTTCATCCACTTAGTCCTAATTTTTCACTCCATGGTGCTGTCAGGGATTCTGCTTCTGGGAATTCCAGGGACTACATGGAGGTATGTGAAGGAAGGGTGTGAGTGCGTGAAACTGGGAAATTTAAACTTACCAACGAAATGAAGCTGGAGGGACTCAGCGTCAGTGGAGGAAGATGGTCTGTCAGTGTTTTGAATCAGGACCCTTTATCGACTAATATGAGGAGAAAGGTGGAGAGGCTAGGGTACAGATTTGCCGATGATACCATGGTAATCGGTTGTACAAAGGAACGGGATGAGTCAGCGTACAGGATGGAGATTAAAACTTGGCTGAATGGTGCACCAACAACCACCTTGCACTCAATGTTACCAAAACTGAGGAGCTGATTGTTGACTTCAGGAAAGCCAGAGGTATACAATCCAGTGATTATTGGAGGTCAGAGGTGGAGAAGGTGAGTACATTTAGGTTCTTGGGAGTCAGTCTCAGAGGATCTTTCCTGGACCCAACACACCAATGGCATCATGAAAAAAGCATGTCAGCTCTTCTACTTCCTCAGGATTTTGTGGAGGTTTGGTATGACAGCAAAAACACTGGCAAATTTCTACCGAGGAGTGGTGGAAAGAGTGCTGACCAACTGCATCATGGTCTGGTATGGGAATACCAATACCCATGAGCATAAAGCCCTCCAAAATGTAGTGGGCACAGCCCAGGACATTACAGGCAAAACCCTCCCCACTATTAATTACATCTACAGAGAACGCTGCCGTCGGAGAGCAACAGCAATCATCAAAGACCCTCACCACCCAACTCATGCTCTCTTCTCACAGCTGCCATCAGGAAAGAGGTATAGGTGTCACAAGACTCGCACCACCAAGTTCAGGAACAGCTACTACCCCTCCACCATCAGACTTCTCAACAATAAACTCAATTAAAGACTCATTTAAGGACTCTTACTTGTGCACTTTATTGATTTTTTTGTGTTCTCTGTATTGCACAGTCAGTTTGTTTCCATTCATTATCTGCATGTTTTACACTGTGTACAGTTTATATTTTGCACTACCAATTGGGGGTAATTCTGCTGCACCCACAGGAAAAAGGAATCTCAGGGTTGTATGTGATGTCATGCATGTACTCTGTCAATAAATCTTGAAATCTGAATCTGAAGGACAGAAGGTGAGAGTGGTGGAGAGAGAGCCAGGGGAATAGATCACTGGGGTGTGGAGGAGGCAGGATAGAAATGTAAATGGGAATGGAAACAGGTTAAGGAGACTTGAAAACAGTGAACTCACTTATGGATAGGGGTTACCAGAGCCAGGGTAAGGATAAATATGAACTTGAGGGACAACATACCATATTCCTCAAGGATAACCTTTAGCCCAATGGTATGAACATCAGAATTCCCAAGTTTAGGAAATCCCCACCGTTGGGGTGGCAAGGTTAGTGTAGCGATTAATTTACCGCAATGCTCTTACAGCACCAGGGGTTCAAATCCCACGCTGTCTGTAAGGAGTTTGTACGCTCTCCCCATGTCTGCATTGTCTGTATGGGTTTCCCCAGGGGCTCCAGTTTCCTCTCACCAAAACTTACGGGGATTGTAAGTTAATTGGGCGACACGGGCTCACGGGTTGAATCAGCCTGTTACCATGCTGTATGTCTAAATTAAATTTAATTTTTTAAAAAAAGTTCAATGACAGCAGTTCCCAACCCCCATTGCATGAATGAATTTGCATAACAGAGCGTATACTTAGGGCGTCTGCCTACATTTCACTCATACCTTGATGAAGGGCTCAAGTTATGTATCTTTATCTTTGCTATGTAAAGAGCACTGTTTGACCAGCTGATCTTCTCCTGCATTGTGCTTTTACTTCAACCACAGTGTCTGGACTTTTGTGTTTTACTCCGTTATACTTTGGGAATGGGCTCTTGGCATTTCAGTCCCTTCACATCTGGAGGTTCTCTGCCTGATCCAAAATTTTCCATTAGTGGCTTTCTCTTCCCTTTAGTTCCTGACAGAATTCCTGAATAGCAAGTCCTGTGTCATCAGCAATTAAAACAGGGGCTGGAAACTTTTAGAGTGCTGACAGGAGATGTTGCATAATACATGAGGATGTCTTCAGGTGATTTGAAGCCTGGCTGCTTGGGAGATGTTTGATGTCAGATCTTTTGATTTCCTGATGACATCCTTTCCCCAGAGTTCTGGCCACCCCATCATTCCCCATCCTGAGCCTGTCACACCTCAGCCAGCCCATAAGATTACTTTCTACCTTACACCCATGGTTAGAGCGACAGATCAAACAAATAAATTGCAGAATGTCAAATCAACTTGTTTTCCATCTTTCCCATCTCTTGGATCTCAGAGAAGGTCTAATCCTTTATCACACTGTGGATCAGACAACATGGCAGGAGCTGGGCAGTGGAGGGTGGAATCTACTCTTTTCTGAAAGGGTTAATCCCAGCATCTGCCATTTTCAGGGATGGTGGTCAATACCTGATAGTCATGCAGAGGCCAGACTAAGCCCATGATGACTTTTCAGCCCATCAATCCTTTTCCACCTTTCATTAAGCTCATGGCTGATCTCATGCATCCTTTACTATACTGTACATCCTGCAATCCATGCAGCATGGATATGATGGGCTGAATAGCCCCTTTCTATGCCAAAATAACTCTACCACAATCTCAATTTTGAAAAGGCCATTTGGACTCAGTAGCGTTTTGAGAGAGGGAACTCTCAATTTCCAAAAACGGAGGGATGCTTCCTGGCACCATCCCTGACTGCTCTGGTCTAAGTTTCAGGCCATGTGCTCTGAAGGGTATTAATCATCCAGTTGATGCCTGCATTGCAGGACATGAACTATGAGGAGGAGTTGAACAAACTTGAGTTGATTTTTTTCTGCAGGGTTGGAGGCTAGGAGGAGACCTAAAAGAAGTTTATAACAATTATGAAAAGGATGTATAGGGTGGACAGTCAGAATTATTTTTTCCCCAAAGTAAAAATGTCAACTACTAAACAATGTGTTTAATTTTAATGTAGAGATAGAGCACAGTATCAGGACCTTCCGGTCCAGGAGCCCGCACTGCCCCAATACACCCATGTGACCCCGCACATATTAACAGTGTGGAAGAAGAGGAGGACTTTTGGGAATAAATATATAGATCTTTCAAAGTTGCCGCACAGGTTGAGAAGACCTATAGTGAGCTGGCCTTCATTAGTTGGAGGATTGAATGCAAGAATCATGAGGTAATGTTGCAGCTCTATAAAACTCTGGTTGGACAACACTTAGAATATTGTGTTCAGTTCTGGTTGCCTCACTACAGGAATGATATGGTATCTATGGAGAGGGGGCAGATGAGATTGACCAGGATGTTTCCTGGATTGGAGAGCGTGCCTTAGGAAGCAAATTAACAGAGCTAGGGCTTTTCTGTGTGGAGCGAAGAAGGATTAGGGATGACTTAAGAGGGCTCTACAAGATTATGAGAGGCTTAGATAAGGAGGATACCCAGTGCCTTATTCCCAGGATGGGAGTAGCAAATACCAGAGGACATCTGTACATAGTGAGGAGATTAACTGATCATCACATCACCTCCTGAATCTGAAGAAATACACGGCCACTGTGCCTCTTACCCTTTCATCCCTCGCATCTGAAAGAGCACCTCTCAATTTGCAGGAGGGTTGTTGCATTTAAATATGATTTGAGTGGACTGTGGATGTTCCTGCTGAGGATCATGAGTCAAAATGATACCACTCTATTCCAAAACTGTCTTGGCAAGACCCAGGTTGGAATGGGTTAATGAAGTTCCCATCAATTTTTGACAAGCAGATAGATGGGCCACCTATCTTAAGGCCCAAATCAAAATGGCAGCCCTTCCAGCTGTTGAATGATAGGGGTTATTGCGCTTTTTCAACTGAAGGGATGGAGAGCTTCAGTGCAAGAGGTCTTGAAGCAGGTAAATGGTTCTCTGTGATTTATAGGTAAAAGCTTTGAAAACAAGTGAGCTTTGAATTTGTATTGAATAGTTGATGTAGTGATTGGAGGTACTGATGTGAAGATTGCTGAATGGTTTTCTCTATCTTGACCATGTCACACACCTGCTTCCAGTTGAAAAGATGTCTCCTGTTTTATTAAGTATTTATTGCCCATCTCTAATTGCTCTTGAGAAGGTGTAGGTGAGTTGTCTTTCTCGAATTGCTGCAGACCTGGTGAAGGGGCTGCCACAGTGTTGATTGGGAGAGTGTTCTAAGATTTGACAATGAAGGAGTGCCAGTAAATTTCCATGGCTGAGAGCTTTGAGGGGAGCCAGCATTGATGGTTCACCCACATAAATGTTGGTGTTGTCCTTGATGCTGAAGGCAATGGGAATGGAAAGTGCTGAGGAGTTTTGCTTTTGGTCAGTTGACTATTTGAGAGACTTCCTTCTCTGCTCACGAGACTGATGAAATCCAGTCACGCAAGATAAAGATCCACAAGTGCACCTTAGTCATGTTGTCCACGGGCATATTGCTCACCAATGAAAACTGTACCACATGTTTTATAAACAGCACAGCCCCACTTTAATAAATCCTTCACATGGGAATGGAGGACGGGGACTGAGTTCACTAATCCTCTAATAGGAAAAGTAGATTTCCTATGACTGCCTCTAAGTACATGGATAGACAGTGAACCACAGACACTGCCTCACTTTTTTCTCTTGCACAAATTAATCCTTTTTTTAAAAAAAAAGTGAATTTACGGATATGGCAATTTTTTGCACCTGTAATGTATCATACTGCTGCCGCAAAATAATGAATTTCTGACACATGTTCATGACAACAAACCTGATTCTGTTCCGCCCTATGGCTATCACCACAGAGAAAAGTGATTCAAGGACTTTCCCTCAAAGACTTTGATGGGACAGTGAACAGGAAGTTTTGCAGATATCATGAAAGAGATGATCTGTCTGACCATTTTCCCTGTGTCCATGCAATTGCCAAAGAGTGAGTAATGTGCTAATTTCAGCTGACCAATTGAAAGCACCTGACCTGATTCTGGATGATACTTTATTTTGGATCCAAGCTATGCTCTCCCAGCCCTGGGACTGTGTGATGGGACAGTGTAGAGGGAACTTCACTCTGTATCTAACCCATGTGTCCCTGCCCTGGGAGTGGGTGATGGGACAGTGTAGTGGGAGCTTCACTCTGTATCTAACCTGTGTTGCCCCTGCCCTGGGAGTGGGTGATGGGACAGTGTAGTGGGAGCTTCACTCTGTATCTAACCCATGTGTCCCTGCCCTGGGAGTGTGTGATGGGACAGTGTAGAGGGAGCTTCACTCTGTATCTAACCTGTGTTGCCCCTGCCCTGGGAGTGTGTGATGGGACAATGTAGAGGGAACTTCACTCTGTATCTAACCCATGCTGTCCCTGCCCTGGGAGTGTGTGATGGGACAGTGTAGAGGGAACTTCACTCTGTATCTAACCCATGTGTCCCTGCCCTGGGAATGTGTGATGGGACAGTGTAGAGGGAACTTCACTCTGTATCTAACCCATGCTGTCCCTGCCCAGGGAGTGTGTGATGGGACAGTGTAGAGGGAACTTCACTCTGTATCTAACCCATGTGTCCCTGCCCTGGGAGTGTGTGATGGGACAGTGTAGAGGGAACTTCACTCTGTATCTAACCCATGCTGTCCCTGCCCTGGGAGTGTGTGATGGGACAGTGTAGAGGGAACTTCACTCTGTATCTAACCCATGCTGTCCCTACCCTGGGAGTGTGTGATGGGACAGAGGGAGCTTCACTCTGTATCTAACCCGTGCTGTCCCTGCCCTGGGAGTGTGTGACAGGACAGTGTAGAAGGAGTTTCACTCTGTATCTAACCCATGTGTCCCTGCCCTAGGAGTGTGTGATGGGACAGTGTAGAGGGAACTTCACTCTGTATCTAACCCATGTGTCCCTGCCCTGGGAGTGGGTGATGGGACAGTGTAGTGGGAGCTTCACTCTGTATCTAACCTGTGTTGCCCCTGCCCTGGGAGTGGGTGATGGGACAGTGTAGTGGGAGCTTCACTCTGTATCTAACCCATGTGTCCCTGCCCTGGGAGTGTGTGATGGGACAGTGTAGAGGGAGCTTCACTCTGTATCTAACCTGTGTTGCCCCTGCCCTGGGAGTGTGTGATGGGACAATGTAGAGGGAACTTCACTCTGTATCTAACCCATGCTGTCCCTGCCCTGGGAGTGTGTGATGGGACAGTGTAGAGGGAACTTCACTCTGTATCTAACCCATGTGTCCCTGCCCTGGGAATGTGTGATGGGACAGTGTAGAGGGAACTTCACTCTGTATCTAACCCATGCTGTCCCTGCCCAGGGAGTGTGTGATGGGACAGTGTAGAGGGAACTTCACTCTGTATCTAACCCATGTGTCCCTGCCCTGGGAGTGTGTGATGGGACAGTGTAGAGGGAACTTCACTCTGTATCTAACCCATGCTGTCCCTGCCCTGGGAGTGTGTGATGGGACAGTGTAGAGGGAACTTCACTCTGTATCTAACCCATGCTGTCCCTACCCTGGGAGTGTGTGATGGGACAGAGGGAGCTTCACTCTGTATCTAACCCGTGCTGTCCCTGCCCTGGGAGTGTGTGACAGGACAGTGTAGAAGGAGTTTCACTCTGTATCTAACCCATGTGTCCCTGCCCTAGGAGTGTGTGATGGGACAGTGTAGAGGGAACTTCACTCTGTATCTAACCCATGCTGTCCCTGCCCTGGGAGTGTGTGATGGGACAGTGTAGTGGGAACTTCACTCTGTATCTAACCCATGCTGTCCCTACCCTGGGAGTGTGTGATGGGACAGAGGGAGCTTCACTCTGTATCTAACCCGTGCTGTCCCTGCCCTGGGAGTGTGTGACAGGACAGTGTAGAGGGAGTTTCACTCTGTATCTAACCCATGCTGTCCCTGCCCTGGGAGTGTGTGATGGGACAGTGTAGAGGGAACTTCACTCTGTATCTAACCCATGCTGTCCCTACCCTGGGAGTAAGTGATCCAAACATGTAGTTCATCAATAGGAGAATCATCCATTTCAAAATTAATAACATTGGTCTTAAATTCAGCAACAAAAGACTGAATAATAAACCCTGCACTAACATTGAGCCAGTCTTCATGTTATTCCATTACAAGCATACAGTGAGACCTTCCTTATCTCTGTTGCCAGATGGAAAGGCATTCATGCAGACCTGCTTTTGACATAGGATAACTGTGAGTTTATGTCATCCCTCAGATCACAGCTGTGGACTCTGCAAGTTGACAAGAGGTACTTTTCATTCAATGCATTTAAAAATAACCCAGCTGTGTTTATACACACACACACACACACACACACACACACACACACACACACACACACACACACACACACACTCTCTCCAGTAGATGTATTATTAAATATCTTTAAGGGTGATAAGATTATTGCAGTCAAGTGGAAAATAAATGTTAACAGCAGGTGTTTGGGCTGAATAGTCTGTTTACCTGCATTTCTGTCAGCCAATCTTCTATCTGTGTGAGTACCTTTCCTGTAACTCCACAGCTCCTATCTGGTTTAGCATCCTTGTGTGTGGCACCTTGTCAAAGACCTTCTGAAAATCCCAGTAAACTGCACCTACGGACTCTCCCCTGTCTCCTGCTCATTACTTCAGTTCCAACAGATTGGCAGGCAAGACCCTCCACTGGGGTTATAACTTTGCTGATTTAGTCCTCTTTCATCTTGTGCTTCCAAACACCCTGAAACCTCATCCTTAATCATGGACTCGAGAATCTTGCCAACCACTGAAGCTTATAATTTCCTGTCTTTTGTCTCTCTCCCTTAGTAACGTTTTTCAATGCTTATGTCCTCTGGAACAATTCCCAACTTGAGCAATTCTTCAAAAATCACTGCTAATATGTTCACAATCTCTTCAACTGCTTTTTTTGAAACTGGGGAGTAATCCATCCGGTCCAATTGACTTATCCACCTTCAACTTCCCAAGCGCCATCTCCTTAATAGAATCTGAATCAGGAGTGATCTTTGAAGAATTGTTAGAGTTGGGAATTGTTCCAAAGAACATAAAAATGACTAACTGTCATTCCACTCTTTCAGAAGGGAGAGTCAGGATGTTATAAGCTAATAAACTTCAGTGGTTGGTAATTTTCTGGAGTTCATGATGAAGGGCAAGGTTTCAGACAGCTTGAAAAAAAACAAGATAAAAGAGAACAATATCAGCATGGTTTAATCCAGGGGTGGTCTTGCCTGACAAACCTAGTGGTTAGCATAGGAGTTAGAGCCAGCGATTGGGGCCAGGGTTCAGATCCCGCGCTCTCTGTAAAGAGTTTGTACGTTCTCCGCAAGTCTGCGTGAGTTTCTTCAGGGTGCTCCGGTTTCCTCCCACTGTTCGAAATGGACTGGGGTATGCAAGTCAATTGTGCGGCACGGAGTCGTGGGCCAAAATGGCCTGCTACTGTGCTGCATGTCTAAATGTTTTAAAAATTCTGTTGAAATTTAAGTAATGAGCAGAACTCTTTAGCTACCTCTTTCAAAACCCTGGGGTGTAGTCCGTCTGCACCTTCTCCTTAATAGTGTCTACACAGAACTAACTCATAACAATTTAAGTAAAATTAATACATAAGGATATGCATGTTTGTTCACACTTGCCAGTAGTGTAAAAATAAGTGCTGTGTCTGTAGTTCACACATATCTTTGAGGTCTTGGATAAATGTTATGGGGAAATTCAGAAGCCTGATAGTTGTTGAATAAAGGACTGTTCTTGAACCTAAAGATGTACGAGATTCCAGGCTTCTGTACTTTCTGCTTGAAAGGAAGCGGTGAGAATAGAGCATGGCTTGTGTGATGGTGGGTCTTTTGGACCCTTAGATATGCATTCTTGCACACAGTGTCTGTGAATGTGGCTCGTCTGTTCATCAGCTGCTTTGAAACTGGAGATGGAACATCAAACAAAAAGCTGACAGGCTCTGAGTAAATTAGGAGCTTTCACCAAAAGCTTTTCAAGCTGCGCAGTCATGGATTTTGGATTAATATAAAAATAAGCCTGGTGGCAAATCAGTTTTGCAGAAAAGATCAGAGAAAGCATTGACCCTCTGCCCCAATTTAGAAGCAGTTGACAGGCATAGAAATGTAATGACAACCAGAGTTTAACAATTTGGTTGGATATCCAATTTATTAAACTGGACAATCTCTCCTGCAGCTTAAACTGTCTCACATCCAACCCAATAGGCTTGTAACACAATTATAACGTAGATCAGCACAGCCCAGGAATAGGCCTCATAGAGCTTCAAATTCCTGGGTGCCAACATCTCTGAAGACCTATCAATGAAGGCACACCAGCAGCTATACTTTGTTGGGAGTTTAAGGAGATTTGGCATGTCACTAAAGACTCACAAATTTCTACATGTGAATCGAGAGCATTCTGACTGGTTACATCGCTGTCTGGTATGGAAGTGCCAATGCACAGGATAGGAAAAGCCTACTCAGCCAGCGCCATCATGGGCATCAGTCTCCACTCCATTAAGGACATCTTTAAGAGACGGTCCCTCAGGAAAGCAGCTTCTGTCATCAAGGCCCCTCATCACCCAGGGCCATGCCCTTTTCACACTGTTACCATCAGGAAGGAGGTACTGGAGCCTGTAGACGAATACCCACCTGCACAAAAACAAATTCTTCCCTCTGCCATCAGATTTCTGAATGGACAATGAAACATGGACACTACCTCACTTTTTCTTTCTCTTTTTGCACTAATTATTAATTTTAAATCTTATATTTATGAATTCTGCTGCTTCAAAACAACAAAGTTTGTGACACGTTCGTGACAATAAACTAGATTCGGAGATGAGCGCAGCGTAGGAGGGCCCTTCGACCCATCTGTCTGTGCCAAACATAATGACCAAATTAAATTAAAACTGCTACTTACACATGATCCATATCCCTTTATTCTGTGCATATTCACATATCTTTCTAGAAAATTCTTAAACATTAGTATTGTATCTGCTTCCTCCACTACTCCTGACCACCTGTTTCAGCCACTGATCACACTCTGTGTAAAAGAAAAACTTGTCTTGTGCATCTCCTTCAAACCTTTTCATCCTCACCTTAAAACTATGTGACCGCTTTATCCTCAGAAGAAGATTCTGACCATCTACCTTATCAATGGCTCTCATAATTTTATAAACTACCCCTCAGCCTCTAAAAATCAAGAGAAAATGACCCAATTGTGTCCAACCTCTCCACAGAGCTTATACTCTCTAATCCAGCCATTCTCAACCATTTTTTGTTTTGTCTATGGCTCCCTGAGGACTCTGCTCGAAGTTTATGGGTCCCCTTTCCTGTGAAGCAGTCAGGTTCAGTTGGTTTCTTCTGAACTTCTATCCAACCGAAGACATTAGAAAATAATGCAAAATATTTTATGATTTCAGTCCATGGTCACCTTTTTAAATATGCTGCGGCCTCCCAGGGAGGCTGTATCAGAATCAGAATTTATTATCATGAACATGTCACGAAATTCGTTGTTTTGCGGCAGCATCACATTTATGTAAACCACCTTACAGAATAAATTTAAAATAGAGCAAGAAGAAAAAAGTAAGAGCAAGGTAGTGTCTTTGTTTTATTGGTCACTCAGAAATCTGATGGCAGAGGGGAAGAAGCTGTCCTTATGCCGCTGAGTGCTCGTCTTCAGGCTCTTGTACTTCTTTCCTGATGGTAGCGGAGTGAAGAGGGCATCACCTGGGTGGTGGGATTCTTTGAGGATAGAGGCTGCTTTCTTAAGACACCGCCTTTTGTAGATGTCCCCGGGTGAAGTCTGGTGCTCGTGATGTTGCTGGCCGAGTTCCCAACCCTCTGGAATTTTTTCTTGTCCTGAGCGTGGGTACTCTGTAGCAGACAGTGATGCAACCAGCCAGAATGCTCTCTACGGTACACTGTTGAAGTTTTCAAAAGTCTTCAGTGGCATACAGAATCTCCTCACAAAGTATAGCCGCTGGCGAGACTTCTTCATGATTGCATTGAAATGAAGGCTCCAGGACAGATCCTCTGACATGTTGACACTCAGGAATTTGAAGTTCTTGACCCTCTCCACTGCTGACCCTTTGATAACTTATGACTTTCTCCTGAAGTCCACAATCATCTCCTTGGTTTTGCTAACGTTGAGTGCAAGGTTGTTGTGGTGATACCATTCAAGTAGCTGATCTATTTCCCTCCTGGACGCTTCCTCATTGTATGGCCCTGTTGAGAATGGCTGCTCTAATCCAGACGACATCCTGGAATTGGCCTGCATTTAACCTTTTGCTCATCTACAAGGTTCAAAGGCAGCAAGAGCTTATATTTTATAAAGCAGAACTAACACAATAAAATGTCTCGGATCTCTGAGCACCTGCTTTTCCAGCCTCTTGCTTATTCCTGTTTTCAAACAATCTGCCCTTGGTGGTTCTTTCTTTGGTTGCCTAAATATGTTTCCTTCATCCCCTCAGACTCTCGTTTCCTGAAAGATGAGCAGTGGAATGATGCAGCGGGTCGAGTTGGTGTGTCTCGGGGGCCAGAGTCCTGGGGTCAATCCTGACTTGTGTGGAGTTTGCACGTTCTACCTGTAGCTATGTAGGTTTTCCCTCTGACTTCTTCCTACATCCTGAGAACAGAGCATGTGCTGGATGATGTGGATCTTTAATGATTAGTCCTGCTCTCCAATGGCAGTGATCCCTGCAGATAAACTCAATAGTGGGAGGGTTTTGCCTGTAATGTCCTGAGCTGTGTCCACTACCTTTTGGAGGGCTTTACACTCAGGGGTATTGGTGTTCCCATACCAGACTGTGATGCCGCTGGTCAGCGCACTTTCCACCACTCTCTGTAGAAAATCGCCAGGGTTTCTGATGTCATACCAAAACTCCGCAAATTCCTGAGGAAGTAGAGGCGCTGACATGTTTTCTTCACAATGTTATTGGTGTGTTGGGTCCAGAAAAGATCCTCCAAGATATTGACTCCCAAGAACTTAAATTTGCTCAACCTCTCCACCTCTGATCCTCCAGTGATCACTGGATTGTATACCTCTAACTTTCCTGAAGTCAACAATCACCTCCTTAGTTTTGGTGATCTTGAGTGCAAGGTTGTTGTTGGTGCACCATTCAGACAATTTTTCAGTCTCCATTCTGTATCCTGACTCATCCCCTTCCTTTATACAACCCACCACCATTGGCGAATTTGTAGATGGTGTAATTGTCGTACTGAGCCACAGTCGTAGGTGTAAAGTGAATAGAGCAGGGGGCTAAGAACATGGCCCTGTGGTGCTCCGGTACAGATGGAGATGGTGGAGAAAATGTTCTTGCTAATCTTCACTGATTGTGGTCTGGAGGTGAGGAAATCCATAATCCAATTACACAGTGGGATGTTAACTCCCAGGTCTTGGAGTTTGCTGATCAGTTTTGAGGGGATGATGGTATTAAGTGTTGAACTGTAGCCGATAAAGAGCATCCTGATTATGCATCTTTGCTGTCCAGTTGTCCTCGGAGTTTGTGTAGAGCCAATGAGATGGCATCCACCATAGACCTGTTGCTATGATAGGCGAACTGGAATGAATCCATGTCACCGCTCAGACAGGACTGTAGGATTCGAGAGGCAGAGTTTGTGTTGATGCAAAATTGTCCAGAGTACAGTACTTTTAAACATTTGAATCAGGTTCCAGTTACTTCATTGACATGTACATAACATAAAATTTGTTTGCCCATAAAAGCATTCGCAAAGACATGACCCCACCAAGAAGAGAAAGCAAAGCAAATGAGAGTCTCTTCGGAGACATTGACCTTACCACCTTCCCCAAGCACTAATGCATAAAGGCCACAGACCAAGTGCTGGTAAATGGAATTGGTCTTGATAGGTACTCAGTAACTGGTGAGGATGTGATGGGCTCATTATGTGATGATAAGAGGCTTGTGGTGACTAAGATGCTCATCAAACTGGATGGGTTGATGCTTTAGTGCACTATGGGGCATATTATTAAACCACTGCTAAGTAATAAGGAGGGTCAAAGGGTAGGAGAATCTCACAGTGGGTGTCTAGATTTTCAGATTTCTTGTCAGAGTACATTCATGACATCACATGCAACCCTAAGATTCTTATTCCTGCAGGCGAGGCAGAATTACCACTTATTGGTAGTGCAAAAAAAACTGTTCTCAACGTACAATGTGCAATAAAATAAAATCAATAATGTGCAAAGTCAGAGCCCTTAAATGAGACCCTGATTGAGTTTATCCTTGAGGAGTCTGATGGTGGAGGGGGAGCAGCTGTTCCTGAACCTGATGGTGCGAGTCTTGTGGCACCTATACCTCTTTCCTGAAGGCAGCAGTGAGAACAGAGCGTGTGCTGGGTGGCGTGGATCCTTGATGATCACTGCTGCTCTCCGACGGCAGTGTTCTCCGTAGATGTTCTCAATGGTGGGGAGGATTTTGCCTGTGATGACCTGGGCTGTGTCCACTACCTTTTCCAGGGCTTTGTGCTTAGGGGTATTGGTGTCCCCCATACCAGAACGTGATGAAGCCAGTCGACACACTTTCCACCTCATATCTGTAGAAGTTTGCCAGGGTTTTTGATATCGTACCAAACCTCCGCAAGCTACAGGTTGTGGTAGCACAGATAGATGGGGGTGGTGGTAGAATTTATACAACATAGAAACAGGAAGTTCAGCCAACTATGACGTGCCTGCTCAACTGCCTGTCTAAATGTCTGCCTGCATTTAGGCCCATGTTCCTTTACACCTTTCCTATCAATGTATCTGTCCAAATGTCACTTCGAGGTTGTAATTGTATCTGCTTCCGTCACCTCTCCTGGCAGCCTGTTCCATAAACCCACCACTCTCCATGAGGGAAAATGTTACATTTAAATATTATTTACAGCACAGTAGAAGCTGATTCTGACCATTTAAACCCATGCCGCCTAATTACACCCTGTTACAAGCCCAGAGGACCCCAATACCCAGCAGCAATAGATATTCACCAAGACAAATGGTCACTTAAACCAAAGTTGCTTTTAATAATTTTTAAACATGAAAATAGAATCAAACTTTAACTTATCACTAACTTACTTAACCCAACATAACCCCCTTCTCATTCTAAGCGCATGTGTATGTAATGTGTGTGTAAGTTCAGAAAAGTTCTTTGGTTCACAGACCAACCTTCCTTCTAGTTCCTCCAAGTTAAATGGTTGCAGGCAAGTCTTATACTGTGCACAGAATTTAACATTTATGAAGTTTACCAGGCTTTGGTGCTTGAAAGGTAAATGGTTACTGCTCATGAAGTCAGTTTTCAGAGAGAGATTTGTTGTTCCAGGACATCCACAACTGATGTGCTTCCATCAGCCACTCCAGAGTCTTGGTGACAAAACCTGTCAGGGTTTTCCAGATGATCACCTCTTTCTTTCAGGTCAACACAGAGTTCCTTTTTGTTTCCCTTATTCCAAGTGAAACATTAGACAGCCAGTCCTCTCCTCTTGCATGAACCACAAGGGCTTTGACCAGGCATCTTCCAAACAGGCATGCCAGCTTGTCTTGTTCCAGTCACAGCTACCTCTGCTGGCTGTAACACTGTACAAGTGATATCACTCTCTCTCTCTGAGAGAAAGCCATTTTGACTATCTCTGCTTGCAAAACCACATGATCCTCTTACAACAGCAAGCTCTCCTCCAGACAATATGTGGCTCCAACAAGCTCTTTCATCTATTGCCTTTTGTAAACAACAATCCATTAGTGAAGTCTCTTGAGCACTCTACAAAGCTCTTGCAAAGGGACTGAAGCCCAATATGTCTCACATGGGGCACAGCTCCAGTATTTCAAATAAGATCTGTTTTAAAGTATTTGTATGTAACCTACTCTAACAAACCTTTCCCAATTTATCTCCCAAAAACATATCTATATACTCTATATACTTACAACCCTGAATGTTTTGGAAGTAGGGAGGAAACCGGAGCACAAAGAGGAAATTACTTGCAGACAGTGCCGGGTTCAAACCCAGGATACTGGCACTGTAATAACGTGGCGCTGTAATAGTGTGGTGCCTATTGTGTTCAGTTCTGGTCACCTCATTGTAGGAAGGATGTGGAAGCCATTGGAGAGGAGATTTACGAGGATGTGGCCTGGATTGGGAATTGAGTCTTCTGAGGCAAGGTTTGCAGAGCTGGAACTTATTTCTTTGAAGCGTGAAAGGATGGAAGGAGACTTAAGAAAGGGTCCACAAGATTGAGAGGCATAGGTAGGGTAGACACCCAGCACCTGTTTCCCAAGGCAAGATCAGCAAACACCAGAGGACATGTGAACAAAGTTAAGGGAGAGAGTTTTAGGGGAGACATCAGGGGTAAGTTTTTTTTTTACACAGAGAGTTGTGGGTACCTGGAATACCTTTCCGGTGGTGAAGGCTGAAACATTGGGGGCATTTAAGAGACTCAGACACATGGATGAAAGAAAAATAGAGGGTTATGGAGTAGGGAGGGTTTAGTACTATTTTTAAGGAAGCAATGTATGGGTTGGCACAACATCAAAGGCCAAAGGGCCTGCACTATGCTCCCTTGTTCCATGTTGCCCCTCAAATCCACTTAAATCTCTCCTTAAACCAATGCCCTCTGGTTTTACACTTCCCTTCCCTGGGAGGTCGCTGCATTGAGCACTTTCACTCTGTCTGCTCCAATAGCGAGGATCTCCCAGTGGCCACTCATTTCAATTCCCCGCCCCATTCCCTTGATGACATGTCTGTCCATGGTCTCATGCACTGCCGGATGGAGACCACCCACAAATGGGAGGAACAACACCTCGTATTCCGTCTGGGCGCCCTCCAATCATACAGCATTAACTTCTCTGGTTTCTGTTAGCCCTCCCAACCCCTCTCCCCTTCTCTCACTCCATATCCCTACATCTCCTTTCCTCCAGCTCCCCTCCCCCTTATCTCTCCTTTTCCCTCCTCCCCTTTCCTCAAGCTCTGCGTTCACAGAGCTACCCCTCCCCCCTCCCCTGATCAATTCTCAATTTTTCTCTCCTGCCTTCCTATTCATGTCCACCTATGGCCTCTTCCCTAATGGCCTGTGCGCGCCCCCCCCCCCCACCGTCTCTACCTCTTTATTCAGGAGCCTGCATGCATTTTGCTCATACCTTGATGAAGGGTTCAAACAGAAATGTAGGTGGTATCTCTTTCCCTCCAATGGACGCTGCAGGACCTGCTGAGTTCCTCCAGCAATTATCCGTATTTACCACAATCACAGGTTCTGCAGACTTTCTTGTTTTATGACCATTCATCTTATTGATATTATCCCCTTAGTCTGTGGTCAGGTACTTCACAACCTTTTATTGATCTACACTTCCAACTAATCCCACATTCCAGGGGGAAAAAATCCAGCATATCCAGTCTCTCCTTGTACCTCCAGTCCCGGTAAGATTCTCATGAATATTTTTAACACCATTCCTGTCACTATGGTGGCGCTGTACTATCTGGGTTTAAAGAACATCAGAAACTGGAGCCAGAAAAAGGCCATCCGGCCCATCGAGCCTGCTTCCCCCATTCAGCAAGATCATGGCTGACTTGGCTCTACCTATCTTCCCTTTTCCCATAACCTTTAATTCCCCTACAGTGCCAAAACCTATCTAACTCTGTCTTAAATACATTCAACGAGGTAGTCTCAACTGCTTCCCTGGGCAGAGAATTCCATAGATTCGCTACACTTTCCTAAAAGCAGTTCCTCCTCATTTCCATCCTGAATCTATTCCCCCCAAATCTTGAGGCTGTATCCCCTAGTTCTGGTCTTTACCCAGAGGGTGGTGAATCTGTGGAATTCATTTCCACAGAGGGCAGTAGAGGCAGGTTCATTAAATCTATTTAAGAGGGAATTAGATCTATTTCTTCAGTATAAGGGTATTAAAGGTTACGGAGAGAAGGCGGGGACAGGGTACTGAACTTTAAGATCAGCCATGATCTCGTTGAATGGCGGAGCAGGCTGGAAGGGTCAAATGATCTACTCCTGCTCCTATCTTCTATGTTTCTATGGTCTCACTTACCAACTTTCCTTCTTCTGTCTTCTCTATGCCTTGCATACGAGATCACCTCTCAATCTTCTGAATTCCAGAGAGAACTGTCCCAGGTGACCTGATCTCTCCTTAAAGGCTCGCCCCTTCATCTCCAGAACCTATCTCTTTACTAATTCTTAACATTTTTAAATTTGGGGACGCAGCAGGATCCACGAGACCGTGCTGCCCAAATACCCCAATTAATCTTACAACTCCTGTATGTTTCGAAGGGTGGGAGGAACCCCACACAGATACGGGGAGAACATACACACTTCATAGAGACAGCACCGAATTCAAACTTGGGTTGAATAGCGTTGCACTGACGGTGACGCTAATTGTGCTGCTATGTGGGGGAGGGGGGGGGGGTCTGTGGTCAGGTACTTCACAACCTTTTATTGATCTACACTTCCAACTAATCCCACTTTTGTTCTTTGTTTGCTGCCTCCAAAAGCCTTGCCAAATTCTCCTCTGGATTCAGTTCCATTTGCCATAGTAACAGCTATCAGGACCATGGGGAGACACAGCAGCTAATTTGTCACAGAAGTCTGAAGTAATGCATCTTATTAGGAAGAATAAGAGCAATATTAACTAAACGACATGCCTTTGGAAGACATCAGAGCAAGTTCAGAAGGATGCTGAGAAGATTTTTAGCGCTGACTGCTTCCTCGCGCTTTCAGGCTTTGGAACCAGGTACCGAGGAAGCGCAACTTGGATGCCTCCAGCTCCGGTTCATCACTGTCTGGGCAGCCATGGAGGTGGCGTCATCGGTGGAACCGGCAGGTCCACAGACGCTTCGGAAGGACTCTGTTTTGCTTCGCTCTCTCTTGTCTTGTTAGTGGCACTGCATTGCCACCTCACAGGACAAAGGGAAGATGTTTGTATATTGCAATAAACAGAATCTTGACCATGTCTTTATAAAGGTCTTGGAGAGAGCTCAGGGAGATAAATACTGAAATGGTCGCAGGAGCAGCGAGGGTTCTCTGTAGGGCAGAGAAGGTCAAGGGGAGATTTAACAGTGAATTATTTTGATGCAGTAAAAATATAAATCTGCTTCCAGTTTCAAAAGGACATAAATCACAGGTACATTGCAGCATTCAGATGACATTTGGACAGACTTATGGAGTGAAACACAAAAATCTGCAGATGCTCTGATTGTAGTTAAAAAGCAGGCAGACACCCGAATTAAAGGCTGGGGAAAAGGGAAGAAAGGACAGGAGCACAGACCAACAGATAAAAGGTGGACAGGAGCGGAAAGGTGAGAATTGATCAGCGGTGGGTGGGGGGCTCTGTGAATGCAGAACTGGAGTAAAGAAGACCAAGAGGAAGGGAGGGAGCAAGAGAGAGACAGCTCGAGAAAAGGGGCCCTAGGGATAAGGGGAGATACTGTGGGGGGTGGGTGCTAACAGAAACCAGAGAAGTTGATGATAATCCCATCCAGTTGGAGGGTTCCCAGATGAAATATGAGATGTTGTTCCTCCAATTTGCAGGTGGTCTCACTGGAGCCATGAGATCATGGACAGACATGTTGGAATGGGAATGGAGCAGGGAATTGAAATGGGTGGCCACTGGGACATCCCTGCTATTGCGGTGGCAGAACTAAGGAGACCCTATGGATGGTGTGAGACCTGCTCAGTTCCTGCAGCATTTTTGTGTTTTTACTATGGAGAGGAAGGGTTCAGGAGACCATGGTCCAAAAGCAGGCAAATGGGACTAGCCCAGAATCCCGTCATGGTCGGTATGGTATAGTTGGGCCGAAGGGCCTGATTCATGCCTTCTGACTATGACTCTAACTGGGAAAAGAGCCAGGTAAGAGCTGAAACAGGCCACTTTTGCACTGTGAGCTACTATGATTCCGAATGGATTGATTGAGAGGGTGGAGAAGTAGAATCAAAGAGGATTCTGAGAAGAGAGTTGGGGGAACACCAGGGAGGAAGGTTTGTCGGTCTGTGCAATGTGAGTGGGACTGAAGTGGAAACTCTTTCTGACCATGACTTCAAACACTTAGGCTTGAAGTCATGCAGAGGGTCTGCTGTTAGACTGATGATACAGAAAATAAGAGTTCAAATCCCCCTGTGATCATGTACATGAGAGTCTCATTGGCTGTGACCTTGAAGCAGTTGGTTGGTCACCCATGGACAGCAACGTCAATTCCACATCCTCTTTCCACACCATTGTATCTGTCCATGGTCTTGAGCATTGTCATATTGTAAATTGGAGGACCAGCACCTTGCGCTCTATCTTGGCAGTCACCAACCAGCACGGCACCAAGATCAACCTCCAATTTTATTGCATGTAAAATTATGAAGGGTGCGGATAGAGTATATGCAAGCAGGCTTTTCCCACTGAAGTTGGGTGAGACGAAGACTTGAGGACATGGGTGAAGGGTGGCACATTTGGCTTAGTGGTTAGCGCAATGCCTTGACAGCGCCAATAATTAGGACTGGGGTTTGAATCCCATGCTGTCTGTGAGGAGTTTGTACGTTCTCCCCATGTCTGCATGGGTTTTCCCCGGGGACTCCAGTTTCCTCCCATGGTCTGATACATACTGAGGGTGTAGGTTAATTGGGTGTTACTTGGGTGGCACGGACCTATGGGCTGAAATAGCCTGCTACCGTGCTGTATATCTAAATTAAAAAATTATGGGTGCTAAGTGAAATGTTTAAAGGGAACAGGAGGGGGAACTTCTTCCCACTGAGAGTGGTGGAAGTGTGGCACATGCTTCCAGCTGGTGGTGAATGTAGGCTCAATTTTGACATTTAAGGAAAATGTGGACAGTACATGAATGGAGGGCTGTGGTCTGGGTGCAGGTGAATAGGACTAGGAAAAATAATAGTTTGGCACAGACTAGATAGGCTCTTTGGCTTATTTAGTCTGTGCCTATTATTCTGCTTTGTCTCATTCACCTGCAGCCAGACCACAACCCTACATTCTGTCCTATGGTTCTAATATCTTGCTCCAATTTTCATTCTATCCACCCCCCCCCATTCTCCCTCATCTCTTTAGCCCCCTCCCCCTTCTATTTTCCTTTTCTTCCCCTCCCTCACCCACCGTACCTGCCTACTAGTCCCATTTTCCTACATTGGCTCATCTCCCTCTAACCTGTTGCTATCCAGGTACCTGTCTAATGCTTTTAAACACTGAGCTGGAACTTGATCATACCTGCCTTGACCACCTCCTCTGGCAGTTCATTTCATATAGCCACTACCCTCTGCTTGGGAACACTTGTCCCTCACGTCCCCTGCAAATATTTTTTCCCTCACCATAAACCCATGTCCTCTAGTTTTAGTCTCCCCTACCCTAAGTACAAAGTCATGACTCTCTACCTTTTTCATTGCCCCTCATAATTTTTTTAAGCTTCTATAAAGATAGTCTGAAGATAAACTTGCTGGTTGAGACGATGGTGAAGGAGACTAATGCAATCCTGGCATTCATTTCGAGAGGGATAGATGTTGAAGCTTTTTAAGGCACTGGTAAGACCTCACTTGGAGTGTTGTGAGCAGTTTTGGACTCCTTATTTAAGAAAAGATGTGCTGCATTTGGAAAGGGTTCAGAGAAGGTTCACAAGGATGATTCTGAGAATAAAAGGGTTATCATATGAGGAGCATTTGACAGCTCTTGGCCTGTATTCATCGGAATTTGGGAGAATGAGGGGGGATCTCATTGAAGCATTTTGACCGTTGCGTGGACAGAATAGATGTAGAAAGGTTGTTTCCCGTGGTGGATGAATCTAGGACAAGGGGACACCACTTCAGGATTGTAGGCATCCACTCATTGGATGTATTTAAGAGAGATTGACAGGTTCTTGATCAGCCAGGGCATCAAAGGTTATGGGGAAAAGGCCAAGTAGTGGGGCTGAGTGGGAAAATGGATCAGCTCATCATTAAATGATAGGAGAGACTCGATGGCCTGAATAGCCTATATCTGCTCCCATGTCTTGTGATCAAATTTTATAAACCTCTTTAAGCTCACACCTTAGCTTCCTTCACACCAATCCTATCCTATCTAATCTCTCCTTATAATTGAAGCTCTCCATTCCCATGACACATCCTGGTGAATCTCTTTTGTACTCTCTCTAGCGCAACTAAGTCCTTTCCACAGTGAGTGACCAGAACAGCAATGTTTCGTGACAAAGTGGCCGGGACCAGAAAATTTGTTACATTTTTACTTCCTGTGGACTTTCTCCAACACTTTTTGTGTATTGCACTTGACCCCAGCATCTTCAGCTTGTCTTGTTTAACAATATTCCATCGTCTGGTGCACTTACCTGTACAATGCAGACCTAGTGGGCTGAAGAGCCTGTAGGGCCCCACAAGAAAGAAGGCCTATAAAAATAGAATAGATACACTTGCAGAGCAATGGGAATAGATTCAGTAGTGACCTTCAAATGGGAGGAATAATTGCAAGTCTATGGCAAAAGAGCATAGAGTCGGAACTAATGAAATCTCCCTTCAATAGAACTAGCAAATGCTCAGAAGGGCTGTGTGAGCCCTGCTGTGTTGTAATATTCAATTCCAATTTATAGTTCCTTTTTTAGTGCAGAAGAATGAATTATTACCCTATCCATTCGCTTTCTCCAGCTGTGATTCTGACCAAATATCCGTTCTTTTCTGAATGGTTCAAGCTTCCTTTTCCTCTTGTTCTCTCCACTAAAGGCTTTATAATGCGAGACAGACAACCCTGGAGTGGGTCTATTTAAAACCCTAAGATTGTCAGACAAACATAATTAGCAGTAAAGTCAATGTCATTATAAAATCATCGTATATTGGCTCAGTGTGCATGCTGGGGGGGGGGGGGGTGAAGGGGGCTGGAATTATGGTGAATAACACATAGAATTCTGATGACGTGTGAGAAGCTGTGGACTCTGGAATCCCAAGCTAAACGTAATCTGCTGGAGGAACTCAGCAGGTCGAGCAGCATTGGTGGTAGAAGAAAAAATGGTCAAGGTTTTGGAATGGAGCTCCAATGTCTTATGATCAAATTTTATTGGCCATAAGTGTGAGGTGAACTTCTGTTCACAGGAAGTGGAACTGGTTGGATCACAGAGCAAAGTGTGGCAGGAAGGATCTGACCAAGACCATCTCTGGACCCTGAAGAAGGGTAGTTGCTTGTGTGATCTTCGGGTGGGGGGGGGTTTGCTTATCATAGAACAATGATCTCAATGGAAGGCAGGTTCATTGGGGGCAGCATGGTCCATCCTGGCCTCCAATCTGATTTCCACACTCTGAATTTGACCTGCTCGTGGTCATGGACTCTGGCTCACTTGGATGTGAGTGGTCCTGACGGGCTGGTATAGATAGGTACTGCTGGTAGGAAGGTTTAGTGGGTGACCCATTCAGAACAGTCCTTGGCATCTGCTGGAGACAAGGATTTTTGCCAACCAACTTGCAAATGGTTGGTGGGGGAAAGTTGGGACGGAGAGAACATGGCTCCATGTTGTATACAATCCACTGTGCTACTGAATGCAACACTCCTGCCAATCAGCAGAAGATTTAGGAACAAAACAAGTCCAATGGGGTTCCCTGTTTCTGGAGAAGGAAACAGCTGATCTGAATTTGGCCTCAGTTCTACTTAAATTCCTGTTCCTCTCAACTCTTCCATATTCCCACTGATGTTGGGTGAGAGAAGAACTAGAGGACATGGGTTAAGGTTGAAAGGTGAGATGTTTAAAGGGAAGATAAGGAGGAACTTCTCCACACAGTGAGAATGAGAGTGCGGAACAAGCTGCCAGCTGAAGTGGTGAATGTGGGCTTGATTATGATATTTTAAAAAAATTTGGACAGGTGCATGGATGGGAGGGATATAGTCCAGATGCAGGTCAATGGTACTGAGCAGAACAATAGTTTGGATGAGATGGACCAAAGGGTCTGTTTTTACACTGTGTTCTATGAACCAAAAGTCCCGTTGAACATGTTCATTGACTCTGCCTCCACAGTTCCCAGAATTCCAAACAAACTAATCGCTCCTTATCTCCATCCAAGATAGATATACTCTTGTCTCTGAAACCATGTCTGCTACTTCTAGAGACATTCACCAGCGGATGCATCCTCTCAGCATCCACTCCATCAACTCTCCTCGGTATCCTATATGTTTCAGTAAGATTAACTTTAATTTCTTCTAAAGTCTAGTGAGGACAAGTTCAATTTGCTGAAGTTTCCATCCTGATCTCTTTAACCCGGCCAAAGTTTGATGCATATTGGAGGCTCAAACTTGAAGGCAGAGCACATGGTCAATGGCAGGATTCTGAACTGTGTGGATGAACAGAGGGGCCCTTGGGGTCCAAATTCATAGATCTCTCAAGGTTGTCACAGAGGATGATAGGGTAGTTATGATATACTGCCCCTCTTTAGTCGGGAGACTGAGTTCAAGAGTCGTGAGGTAATGTTGCAGCTCTATAAAACTCTGGTTAGACCACATTTGGAATATTGTGTTCAGTTCTAGTCGCCTCATGACAGGAAGGATGTGGAAGCTTTGGAGAGGGTGCAGAGGAGATTTACCAGGATGTTGCCTGGATTGGAGAATGTGTCTTATGAGATGTTGTGAGTGAGGGATCCGATTCAATGAGACTCAAAAGCAAGGACTCTGAACACAGTCTGACAGTAAATGACTATTTACAGAAGACTTGTGTGTGAGAAGATAGCACAGGGATAAGACACACACACACACACACACACACACACACACACACACACACACACACACACACACCCACACCAATGAACTACACAGTGCTATTACACACAATCAAGGAAAAGACAGAATATGATACCTGCCACTCCTTGACTCAGTGTAGGCATGACTCTATGCTACTCAGGATACTAACTAAGATGTTCCCAACCCTTCACTAGAGCACACCTTACAAAACAATTTTTCCAGCACCGTTACACAGTACTCAGCCTGGAGTGAAGCAGGGAGGTCCCTCGAAGATTGCAAAAAGGGAGAGGGGAAAGTGCATGTTGCGCCCTTTATAGTACTGGAGGGCTGGGGAGTCAGGGGGCCAATAGATCAGTGCCAGCAAGGTATAATTGATTAAATGCCCCAAGGCCAAGTACAAAGGCATTTAAAGGGGCCAGTGGTCAGGTGTGCACTGATGGGAGGGGTGGAGCCAAACCTTGATTGGCAGGTGGTGTGTCTTCTGATCAGGTAATGGGTAGTACTGTCACGTGACAGCCACAACCCTGCACAATACATGAGGTAAGGCTAAAAGAGCTAGGGTTTTTCCTATTTGGAGTGAAGAAGGATGAGAGGTAACTTAACAAGATTGAGAGGCTTAGATAGGGTGCTCAGTCAACACCTTTTTTCCCAGGATGAGAGCAGCAAACACCAGATGACATCTGTACAAAGTGAGAGAAAAGTTTAGGGGAGATGTCAGGGGTAAGTTGTGGGTATCTGGAATGCATTGTCGGGGGTGGTGGTGGAGGCTGGTGCAATAGGGACATGTAAAAGACTCTTAGACAGGCACGTGGATGGAAGAAAAATAGAGGGTTATAGGTGTGAGGGAAGGAAGGGTTAGATTGTTGTGGATTAGGTTTCTATAGATCAACACAACGTCGTGGGTCGAAGGGCCTGTACTGTTCTGTAAACAGGACTCTCTTTGTGATTTTGTGTGTGAGGTAGGGAAAGGTTAGATTGTTGAGTTGGTACAACATTGCAGGCCAAAGAGCCTGGTATTTGTTGTAATGTTCAATGTTCTGTGTTTTATGTTTTCAGAACAGCTTCCAAAGAAATTGTATCTCTCTTTAAGTATGGAACTACAACTGTGCGTTGTATTTAAGGCACACTCTTACCAATTACTCTCCTCCATCTCCCTTTGCAACCAAGGCCAATGTTCCATTTCCACATTGCAACAACAATCTACTGCAGGAACTCAGTGGGTCGAGCACATTGGTTGGAGAAAAAGAATGATTTGCATTTGTTTGAGTTGATTTGTGACGAAATACCTGATAGAGTGAGAAGGGTTCTTCTGCAAACTGCTTAACGGGTTACCTTGAACATTCCTAGGGCCGTGTAAAGAGCACAATTTCCAGAGCATAGGACTGGAATGAAAAGGAAAATAACTTGGCACAAAGTAAGGGCGGCACGTGAGCACTGTTGTGGAGTTCATTCAGGAGTCTGATGGCTGCAGAGGAGAATCCGTCCTTCAGCCTGTTGGTGCGTGCTTTTGCACTCTTGCACCTTCTCCCCGGTGGGATGAGGGAGAAGAGGGTGTGTCCAGGGTGAAATGGGTCCTTCAGTGAGTCAGCTGCCTTTCCCAGAGAACGGGAGGTGTCAAAGGAATGGAGGGAAGTTTTGTGTGATGTTTGCATTCATCACCTTCTATGGATTTTTCTGAACTGGAGCAGCTCCCAGATCACGCAGGCATGCTCTCGATGGTACACCCGTAGAAGATGACGTATCGAAGTGTGGAATGGTTGACATTGTCATACTTTCTCACCCACTGAGGCTCCTTGACCTGCTGAGTTTTTCCAGCAGATTGTTTGTGCAACCAACCAATTTTCCCCTGCAACCGCTGCAACCGTGTCTGCCTGTCCCGCATCGGACTTGTCAGCCACAAACGAGCCTGCAGCTGACGTGGACTTTTTACCCCCTCCATAAATCTTCGTCCGCGAAGCCAAGCCAAAGAAGAGATTCCAGCATCTAGAGTCTCATATCTTACAATTCATTATTATTTGCTCGACCTGCAAGCTAACATTTTTTTTTGTTGCTTCATGCTGTTGAAGATACTAGATTCCTTCCTACCAGCAGTCCACAATTTCTCTCCATTTAAACAGTATCTCATTTTTCTATCCTTCCTGCCTAACTGAATAACCTCACGATATACTCTGTACACTCAACAATTTACTCGAGATTGTGCTATATGCTAGGAAGCCTTGAGAATCAAAGCACCTGTATGTGTTCAACAGAAATACATTCCTGTTTCTCCTGTTCCATTTGGTTTACTATTTTTTTCCACCCCTAATGGTTTATTTTTAACAACACACCATTGACTCTGCACAATCTCCCATATACTTACGGCACTCTTTAGTGAGCCCCATTATTTGTCTTCGTTAAGGAGTATTTGACACAAAGTGTTCATCCTCTGACAAGTGCCTCGACTTGAACAGTAGCTTGAGGAGATTGTAGCTCAGGCCAGGTTTGTTATCTTTAATCCAGACCCTTGTAAATCAAGCATGAGTGTGAAATTGAATTGGTATGCCAGGAGTGTTTATAGGTGTGCCTGTACACTGTCTATACAAGTTTGAATATTCAAGTCTGAGTGTGTGTATTTGTTTACACCTTATGATTTAAAAAAAAATTTATTTACTACATGGCCTTTGAAATCCATGCCTCCCAATTACACTGAGGGTCGGAGAATGATGTTTTGTCAGGTTGTACTTGTGCAATCAAATGATAATAAACTTGACTTGATTTCAAAGGGTAGGAGGAAACTGATGAAAGCCCATGCAGATCAAGGGAAGAACGTACAAACTCCTTACAGAGAGCACCAGACTTGAACCCAGGTGTAATAGTGTTGAGCTAATCCCTACCTTAGATTGTACTTTCACAGTTTATAGTTGGTCTGAAGAGCCTTGATGTTCTGACAATGAATTTTCCTGCCTGATGATGGGAAAGCTTTAATAACATAAATGTCACAACATGGAAATTAAATGCACTGACCTTTTCATTCTGGTGAGGCCAGGCCTTTGTTTATGCAGTTGATCCTCTTGTTTCTGGCTGAAACATCGAATTACTGACTGTTGGTTTGTGATGGGGTTCACCTGATGCAGTCCTTTTCATTGTGGTCCAGGACATTCGTGGACTCTGAAGGAGCTGGAAGGGGAAGGGAGGGGAGGAGTGTGGGGATGATTTTCCCTCCTTGCACCACCAACAGCCATCATCCCAACCACTCATTAAACACCACCTGCTGGGGGAGGTCAGCAGGCCAAGCAGCATCTGTGAGGGAAAAAGAATGGTTGATGTTCCACCCTGAAATGTCAACCATTCTCTTTCTCCCATGGATGCTGTTCAACCTGCTGAGTTTATATGGGTTGTATTTGGCTTTAGCTTCCAGCATCTGCAGACACCTGTGTGTCTCTGGATCCCTATCCAATTTAAGCCGAGGCTACACTGCAAGCAAATCCACATGTGGAACATTCATTTCTTCCCAGGCAGTCCCTCAGGATTGAGGATGACCTGCTTCCACCCCAGCTCTGTGGGTCCAGAGGTGACTGGCGAGGTCAATGTGGGAACTGCAGGCTCTCTCGCAGATGAGGAACAGGGTGGCTGAGAGGCGGGTAGTTTGTGAAATGGCGCACGCTCTCTCTCTGTGCAACCTTCCCAGGGTCTCTGTGTACTCCCAATGCATGGCTCTCCACAAGATGGAAAGCCACTTGCAGAGCTTGCACTCCCTGCCTGTGACTGTGTGGATTCCTCCCTCTCTCCAGCTGCTCCAGTTTCATCCCACGTCCCAGAGATGTGCAGGATGATGGGTGAATTGTCTGCTGTAAATTGCCTAGGCATGTGGTGGGATCTGGGGAGAATGTGGGCATATAAAATGGGATTAAGGTATGGTTAGTGTAAGGATGGGTACAATGGTTATCATGACTCCTGGGCTGGAGGACCTGCTTCTGTAATTAATTTCTCCATGGTTCAAAGTCGTTCCATCGGAAATGTCTGCCTGCACTAATTACCAAGTAAGTCATTCAATGGTCAGCCCTCCCAGTGGGGGTGATGACAGTAAATGTTGGCCCTGCCAGGAATGCCACTTTCCCAGCCAGAATTAACAAGGAACCGATAAAAGATGTGGTGTGATACAGGGATGGTGGGAGTTGGAGGGGCTAAGGGTGTTTCCCTGACCCCTAGAAGAATCTTCAGAACAACACCAGCCATCCTGCCTAGTGTTCACTGCCTCGTACCCGCAGTGACCCGAATAATGGGAGGGTGCGCTACAGTGACCTGTCTTCTTCAGGGAATTTCTTCCATGCACCAATGGGTTAATGAACACAACAGCCTGCCTCTTTTCAGCTGAGACTTGGGCTTAATGAGCTGGCGGTTGGAAAATGCTAATCCCTTCTGGCAACTCTTCAAAAGCCTGAATTGTAATGTTAGCTCCCTGGAGGAAGGACAAAACATTTTTTTTAGACATACAGCACAGTAACAGGCCCTTCTGGCCCACGAGCCCGTGCCACCCAATTAACCTACAAACCCCATATGTTTTGGAAAGTGAATGGAAACTGGAGCACCTCAGGAAAGCCCACACGGACACGCGAAGAATGTACAAGTTCCTTACAGACAGTGGTGGATCCGAACCCAGGTTGCTGGTACTGTAATAGTGTTGCACTTAACCAAGTCAAGTTTATTGTCCTCTGATTGTACAAGTACAACCCAACGAAACAGCGTTCTTCAGTCCTCGGGGCAAAACACGCAGACGTTTAACCAGACATAACACACATACAGACAAACAATACATATGCAGGACAAGTATTCATGACTGGCCTGAGCACAAAGCCCTGGGCTGCACCAGTGCTCAATGCGAAGGCGCTCGACGTTCTGCTACCGACCCAGAAAGTCTGTCTGTTAGGAAGTCCAGAATCCAGTTTTGTAACCCAAGGAATAAGCTGTGTTTGGACACTGTTCTAGCTCAGTCACCATCAGCTGACTCGGTGTGAAGCAGAACTTGCATCTTACTGTGATTCAAATAACAAATTAATTGGAGTCCTTGATCTGGTTCAGATCAAGATTCTTATCATTTCCCACCCCTCCATTTTCTTGTCTGTTTCACTCACCCCTTCCACTCCTTTACCCGTTCAAAATCTCTGAGCTGGTATCTCCTAAAGCATCGAATGTTCATAGAGCCATACAAATAATTAACTAAAACTCTGCTGTTCTCATACTGTTTCCTATTCCCTCCTGTGTTCTCACCCCATAAAGTCCAGCTCTAGGCCTATAAATCACAGCACTTGCCCATAACCTTCAATACTCCCATAACCTTCAATACTCCCATAACCTTCAATACTCCCATAACCTTCAATACTCCCATAACCTTCAATACTCCCATAACCTTCAATACTCCCATAACCTTCAATACTCCCATAACCTTCAATACTCTCATAACCTTCAATACTCCCATAACCTTCAATACTCCCATAACCTTCAATACTCCCATAACCTTCAATACTCCCATAACCTTCAATACTCCCATAACCTTCAATACTCCCATAACCTTCAATACTCCCATAACCTTCAATACTCCCATAACCTTCAATACTCCCATAACCTTCAATACTCCCATAACCTTCAATACTCCCATAACCTTCAATACTCCCATAACCTTCAATACTCCCATAACCTTCAATACTCCCATAACCTTCAATACTCCCATAACCTTCAATACTCCCATAAATCCCAATCCAAACCCGACCATTTCCCGCTCTTTCCCTGTAAATCTCTGCTTCAAACAACCCTTGCTCCATAAACCTCTGCTCCTTCCCCTGCCTTCAACTCGCTGCTTCTACCCCACAAACCATCAACTCTCACTTTCATATAACCATATAACCACTTACAGCACAGAACAGGCCAGTTCGGCCCTACTAGTCCATGCCGTAACAAATCCCCACCCTCCTAGTCCCACTGACCAGCACCCGGTGCATACCCCTCCAGTCCTCTCCTCTCCATGTAATGATCCAGTCTTTCCTTAAATGTAACCAATGATCCCGCCTCAACTACGTCTGCTGGAAGCTCATTCCACATCCCTACCACCCTTTGCGTAAAGAAATTTCCCCTCATGTTCCCCTTATAATTTTTCCCCTTCAATCTTAAACCATGCCCTCTAGTTTGAATCTCCCCCACTCTTAATTGAAAAAGTCTATCCACATTTACTCTGTCTGTCCCTTTTAAAATCTTAAACACCTCTATCAAGTCCCCTCTCAATCTTCTACGCTCCAGAGAAAAAAGCCCCAGTCTGCACAACCTTTCCCTGTAACTCAAACCTTGAAATCCTGTCAACATTCTCGTGAACCTTCTCTGTACTCTCTCTATTTTGTTTATATCTTTCCTATAATTTGGTGACCAAAACTGTACACAGAAATCCAAATTTGGCCTCACCAATGCCTTGTACAATTTCATCATAACCTTCCTACTCTTGAATTCAATACTCTGATTTATGAAGGCCAACATTCCAAATGCCTTCTTCACCACACCATCTACCTGAGTATCAGCCTTGAGGGTACTATTTACCATAACTCCTAAATCCCTTTGTTGCTCTGCACATCTCAATAGCCTACCATTTAATGCATATGACCCATTTAGATTTGCCTTTCCAAAATGTAACACTTCACACTTATCTATTAAATTCCATCAGCCATTTCTCAGCCCATACCTCCAGCCTTCCTAAATCACCTTTTAATCTACGGTAATCTTCCTCAGTGTCCACAACACCACCAATCTTTGTATCATCCGCAAACTTGCTTATCCAATTCTCCACCCCTACTTCCAGATCGTTAATATATAGAACAAACAATAGTGGACCCAGGACCAATCCCTGAGGAACTCCACTAGTCACCGGCCTCCAACTGGACAAACAATTTTCTACCACTACTCTCTGACACCTCCCATTCAATCATTGCTGAATCCATTTCACTACCTCCTTATTTATACCTAATGCCTCCACCTTTTTTCCTAACCTCCTGTGGGGAACTTTGTCAAAAGCTTTATTAAAGTCTAAATAGACAACATCCACAGCTTTCCCTTCATCAACCTTTTTTGTAACCCCCTCGAAAAACTCAATCAGGTTTGTCAAGCATGATCTACCCCTGACAAAACCATGCTGATTACTCCCTATCAATCCCTGTACCTCCAAATATTTGTAAATACCATCCCTCAGAACACTTTCCATCAACTTACCCACCACAGACGTCAGACTCACGGGCTTATAATTCCCAGGTTTACATTTGGACCCTTTCTTAAACAGTGGAACCACATGCGCCACCCTCCAATCCTTTGGCACTACCCCCGTGTCCAGTGACATCCTAAATATCTCTGTTAATGGCCCCACTATCTGTCCACAAGCCTCCCTGAGTGTCCTTGGGAATATTTTGTCCGGTCCCAGAGATTTATCCACCTTTATCTTTTTCAACACAGCCATCACTACCTCCTCGGTTATCCTTATATGCTTCATGACCTCCCCACTATTTTTCTTTACTTCAACTGGTTCAATATTTTTTTTCCCTAGTGAATACCGAGGCAAAGAAATCATTCAAAATTTCCCCCATTTCCTCTGACTTCTCGCTATCTACAAGGGGTCCAATTTTATCCCTCACTAATCTTTTACTTTTAATGTATTTAATGAAACCCTTTGTATTTATTTTTACTCTGTCTGCCAAAGCCTCTCTGTGTCTTTTTTTTGGCCTTTCTAATTTTTTTCTTAAGATTCCTTCTACACTCCTTGTAGTCCTCCTTCAAACTCTCAGCTCCCTGCTCTTTATACCTCTTGTACACCTCCCTTTTTCTCCTAACCAAATGTCCAATATTCCTCGAAAACTAAGCCTCCCTATGACTTCCAGCATTTCCTTTGATCCTCACTGGGACATATCTGTACCCTCAAAATGTCTTTTTTGAATATCCTCCATTTTTCATTTACATCCTTACCTGAAAATATCCTGTCCCACTCAATACTCCCTAAATCCCTTCTTATTCCTTTGAAATTTGCTCTTCTCCAATCCAGAACCTCAACTTTAGGCCCCTCCTTGCTCTTCCCTAAAACTACCCCTAAAACTAACAGAGTTATGATCACTAGACCCAATTTATTCTCCAACATTAATGTCCGATACCTGACCTAGCTCATTCCCTAACAGGAGATCTAGTATTACACCGTCCCGAGTCAGTTCTTCTACTAATTGATTTAGAAAACAATCTTGAACACATTTAATGAACTCTAGCCCATCCAGCCCTCTAACTGTATGGGTATCCCAATCAATGTGAGGGAAGTTAAAATCTCCCATGATCACTACCTTATGATTCTCACACATATACGTTATCTCCCTACAAATTTGTTCCTCTAATTTTCTTGGCCCATTTGGTGGTCTGTAATACACCCCTATTAGCACCCTCATGCCTCCTTCACCCCTCAATTCCACCCAAACAGCCTCACTGGACGATCCCTCCAGACCATCCTGCCACCTCACGGCAGTAATGTCCTCCTTAACAAGCAGAGCAACTCCTCCCCCTTTTTTACCCCCTGCTCTATCACATCTAAAACAAATGTATCCTGGAATATTAAGTTGCCAGTCCTGCCCCTCCTGTAGCCAGGTCTCACTAATTGCCACAATATCATGACCCCAAGATTCTGTCCATGCTCTAAGCTCATCTACCTTGTTCACTATGCATCTTGCATTAAAATATATGCATTTCAGAGAATTACCCTCACCTATATTCTCTTTTCTACCTTTTACCCTAATCTTCATCCTACCTTTGTTATCGTTATTATTCCTATCTAGGTGGCTATGCTCCCTGGACACTGCACTCACACTCTATTCCCCACCCCCTTGCCAAACTAGTTTAAACCTTCCCCCACAGCTCTAGCAAATTTGCTTGCCAGCACATTGGTCCCCCTCCAGTTCAAGTGGAGTCTGTCCCTTTTGTACAGGTCCAACCTTCCCCAGAAGAGATCCCAATGATCCATAAATCTTATCCCTTGCCCCCTGCACCATCTCTTACCCACGCATTCATCTTCCACATCCTCCTATTTCTACCCTCACTAGCGCGTGGCACCGGCAGCAATCCAGAGATTACTACCTTGGAGGTCCTTTTTTTTTTTAACTTCCTACCTAATTCCACATAATCCTGTTTCAGGACCTCATCCCCACTTCTAACTAAGTCATTGGTCCCCACATGGACCACGACTTCTGGCTGTTCTCCTTCCCCTTGCAGAATGCTATGAACTCGATCAGAGATATCCCTGACCCTGGCACCAGGGAGGCAACAGACCAACCTGGATCCCCGATCTCATCCCACAAACCTTCTATCTGTCCCTCTGACTAATGAGTCCCTTCTGAACCTCAGGGGCAGCCCCTGTGCCAGAGACCTGACCCCCATGACTCGTCCCTGGTAGGCTGCTCCCCCCAGCAGTATCCAATCCCGAATACATGTTGCTGAGTGGCACTTCCACAGGGGTACTCTGCACAGGCACTCTCCCTCCTTTCCTTACAGTCACCCAATTCCCTGACTCCTGCCTTCTAGGGGTGACTGTCTCCCTGTAACTCTTCTCTATCACTGGCTCTGCTTCCCTTATGATCCTCCATTCATCCAATTGCAGCTCAAGCTCCCTAACATGGTCACTCATTATATGCAATTGGATGCACCTTTTGCAGGTGTAGTCGTCAGAAACAGCTGTGCAACCAGAGAATATAATCTGGAGTTTCTCACATTTAGTTCCTGTCAAAGCCATATCCCTCCATGGAAGGCCATTAGTGGCAGGTTGACTCCAAAGTGATGTGAATGAGACTCTACATTTACCAACAGGGAGAAGAAGATCATGGAAAACCAGATTATTAAAACCAATAAATCCTCAATGATAACATAACAATGAATTATTATTAAATTAGATTTTAAATGTTATTTACAACACAGTAGAAACCAATTCGGGCCATTTTGACCTATGCCACTCAATTAGACCCAAGTTAACCTACAACTTCTGTGTGTTTTAGAGGGTGGGAGGAAATCAGACCGCCCAGGGAAAAACCACGCAGAGATGAGGAGAACTCGTTACAAACAGTGCTGGATTCGAACCTGGGCTGTTGGCGATGTAATAGCATCGCGCTAACTCCTGTGCTTACTGTACCATCCAAGTTAACAGATTTCTGATTTATTGTCAGAGTACTGACATGACATCACATACAACCCTGAGATTCTTTTTCCTGTAGGCAAGCCAGAATTATCACTTATTGGTAGTGCAAAAAAAAACTGTACACCACATATACATGTAAACAAATAAAGAAACGTAAGTAAACTGTGCAAATTTGTAGAGGCGTTGATGTGCTTAATTTACGATGCCTTTAGTGTGTTAGGTCCAGGAAAGATCCTCCGAGATGGTTTCTCCACCTCTGATCCGCTAATGATCGCTGGATCATATACCTCCTGCTTTCCTTTCCTGAGGTCAACCATCATCTCCTTGGTTTTGGTGACATTGAGTGCGAGTAGTTCAGCCAAGTCTTCGTTCTCCATCCTGTATGCTGGCTCATTGCCTTCTTTAATACCACTTCTGTGGTATCAATGGCAAATTTGTAGATGGTGTAATTGTGGTACCAAGCCACAGTTGTAGGTGTAAAGTGAATAGAGCAGGGGGTATAGGAACGCAGCCCTGTGGTGCTTCAGTACTAATGGAGATTGCGGAGGGGGTGCTCTTATAAATCTTCACTGGTTGTGGTCTGGAGGTGAGGAAATCCAGGATCCAATTACACAGTGGGTGTTGAGTCCCAGGGGTCTTGGAGTTTGCTGATCAATTTTGACGCACTGAGTTCCTTTGGGAGTGAATCTGCCATTAATTGTATTCCAGTCTATAACTCACTCCTAGGGATTTTTTTTGTATTAAATATTAGCCCCCAGACCACATCATAAAATTTTCTCTGAGATATCATTATTCCATCATGGAATTCTTTGTACACAGGCAAAATATTTATGCTTAGGAAATGAACGATGTGAATAGAAATATTGTTGAACCTGAAAATTAAAACAACTGCAGATTTAATTTTAATTTAGAAATACAGCACGGTAACCGGTGCTATTCGCCCACTGTAATGGAGAGGTAACGTCCACCTCCTGGTGGCGCCGCTGCGCTCCTGTTTGGAGGACACACTGCCTGCCAATCAAGGTCAAAGACTCACCCCAAGCCATCAAGGTGACCCTTGCGATTGGCCCACCTAAAAAACACCAGGTGCTGCAGTCCAGTCAGCCCACCCAGACTCTGCCTTGATCTTCACCCAATTGGCCCAGGTGAATCATTTCAGCTGACCCCTGCTGAGCCCCTGCACTTGTCTTCGAGCCATTGGCCACGGCAGCCAATGGGGCTCAGACTGCCCCAAGTGATTGGCCCCCCAGTACTACCTGCAGAACTATAAAGGACCATGTGCCCCTTTATTCTGTCCTCATGGCACATAAGGAGCACCTTTCACACTGGGTTGGGGTAAGTCTCGAGGCCAGGTAGCAAGTACCGGTCAAGGGTGGGACACGTAGTATCACCTAATAGCTGAATGTCTATGTTCATATAATTTCCTACAATCTCTTTCGGTTTCTCCCTCATTATCTGGAGTGTTTACTTACTCCCTGCGTAGTGTGTGTGTGTGTGTGTGTGTGTGTGTGTGTGTGTGTGTGTGTGTGTGTGTGTGTGTGTGTGTGTGTGTATAGAAGTTTGCCTAACATATCAACCTGTTGTCCCTGAAATAAACATGTGCTTTGTACCTCAACTTTGGTCTGGTTCTTAACCTGTGGGACCCACACGAACCCGAAATACACCACAAGCCTGTGTTGCCTAAATACACCTATGTGACCAATGAACCAGTGTATTTTTAGAACATGGGAGGAAACTCGAGCACCCAGAGTAAACCCACTCGTCATGGGGAGAGCGTGCAAACTCCTTCCAGGCAGCTGCAGATTCGAACCCAGGGCTGGTGCTGTAATAGAATTATGTTAACCATGGCACCCAGTTTTTTTTTAAACTTTGCTGACCTTATTGGAAATCTGAAGTAAATCATAAAAATGCTGGAAACAATTGGCAGGTCAGGCAGCATCTGTGAATAGAGAAAGAGTTAATGCTTCATGTAGAGGACCCTTTGAGCTGAGACGTTGACTCTCTATCTCCTTGCACAGATATTGTAGCGACTTGGGGTAGCTGGGAATCACAGAACGATTCCAGGTGAGGGGCTAAATAATGGTCACAGGACGGTTGGGGTGGAGATAGAAATGGTCCCAGGGATCTCCAGAGTTCCCACGTTGTCACTTCTTAGATCCCTCTCTGTAATTTATTCTGATGCAGCTGTACAGCTTTATGAGAATAGTTAATCACTTCACTTAATAACACTGACTGTTTTACGCACAACACAGATTCTAATGAGGCATTTTGCAATTCTTGATGCCATGTCAGTCTCTACAGAGTGGGAGGGCATCTGCTGGCTGGATACATGCTCTGGCACGGGGTCACGTGCTCTGGCATGGAGACGCATTATAGATGTTCAGAGCCAAATAAACCCCAGATGGTAGATGCTCAGACCCAGGACTGCACCCCCTCAGCCCTAGACACCAGATCACAGATGCTGGATTGCAGACTATCATCCCCAGACTGACACTGGATGAGGGGACTCAGACCCAGACAGTCTATTGAGAGTCTTACTCTTGACCTCAGACATTTGATCCCAGGTACTAGACTGCAGACACTCAGCCCCAGACAGACACAAGTCTGCAGATAATAATCCCCACCAGAACTCCTGCAGAGCATATCAATTTAGTGTTGTTAACATTCCAATGTACCACAGGGTACTAGATAGATGCTTTGTCAACTTACAGCAGATGTAGGCATGGTTCCATATTGAAGCTAACACAATCTTCTGGAGGAACTCAGCAGGTTGAGTCGAGCAGCATCAGTGGGAAGAAGAGAATGATTGATGATTTGGACTAAAAATCTTTCTCCAAGCTCTTAATAAAGAATGCAGACCTGAAACATTGATTGACCAATTTTACCCATGGATGCAATCTGACCTTGCTGAGTTCCTCCAGCAATTCTTTGTCTACTGGACGATGCCTTCATTGGTTTAGTCACAGTTCAAACTCGCACGTGGCCATCACAAAGCACTGAAGCAGTTAACGAGGTAAACCATGAAAGTCTGCAGGCACTGTAGTCAAAGTGAAGAGGGCCTCATGCTCATGGGCCAGAAGGGCCTGTTACCTTGGTGTATGTCTAAGTTTAAAAATAAAAACGCAGAGCTGGGCAAACTCAGCAGATTGAACTCTGTACTTTATGTAGCAAAGATAAAGATACATAACCACCATTTCAGGCTTGAGCCCTTCATCAAGGTATGAGCAAAATGTGGGCAGGTGCCTGAACAAATTAGTGGGGGGTGGGGGTGGGGCAGGGGGAGAAGCACAGTCCCACAGGCAGGAGGGTAATAGGTGGATAAGGGAGGGAGGGCATACCAGCAAACAGGGAGGAGGGGTGGCTCTGTGAATGGAGAGGGAAGGGGATGGAGAGCTGGAGGAAAGAAGACAGCAGAAGGAGAACGGAGAGTAAGCTTGCAGAAACCGGATGTTAATCCCATCTGGTTGGAGAGTGCCCAGATTTATGGTTAGTCTTGATGGGACAACACCACATTAGGGTATGGACAGACATGTCAGGGCAGGAGTGGGGCAAAGAATTGAACTGGTTGGCCACTGGGAAATCCCTGTCACTGATGTGGACAGAGTGAAGCTGTGTTTAAGCTCTTGGGGAGGATCTGTTGATGTTCTAGCCAAAGGTGAAGTGCATTCCAGTTCAAGTTTAATGTCATGTGTACCAAGAAACAGTGACAAAGTTAATTCTGTCAGTTTTTCAGCTGGACATCCCATACGTAGTACAATAATTAATCTTTGGCTTGGCTTCGCGGACGAAGATTTATGGAGGGGGTAAAAAGTCCACGTCAGCTGCAGGCTCGTTTGTGGCTGACAAGTCCGATGCGGGACAGGCAGACACGATTGCAGCGGTTGCAAGAGAAAATTGGTTGGTTGGGGTTGGGTGTTGGGTTTTTCCTCCTTTGCCTTTTGTCAGTGAGGTGGGCTCTGCGGTCTTCTTCAAAGGAGGTTGCTGCCCGCCAAACTGTGAGGCACCAAGATGCACGGTTTGAGGCGTTATCAGCCCACTGGCGGTGGTCAATGTGGCAGGCACCAAGAGATTTCTTTAGGCAGTCCTTGTACCTTTTCTTTGGTGCACCTCTGTCACGGTGGCCAGTGGAGAGCTCGCTATATAACACGATCTTGGGAAGGCGATGGTCCTCCATTCTGGAGACGTGACCCATCCAGCGCAGCTGGATCTTCAGCAGCGTGGACTCGATGCTGTCGACCTCTGCCATCTCGAGTACTTCGACGTTAGGGGTGTAAGCGCTCCAATGGATGTTGAGGATGGAGCGGAGACAACGCTGGTGGAAGCGTTCTAGGAGCCGTAGGTGGTGCCGGTAGAGGACCCATGATTCGGAGCCGAACAGGAGTGTGGGTATGACAACGGCTCTGTATACGCTTATCTTTGTGAGGTTTTTCAGTTGGTTGTTTTTCCAGACTCTTTTGTGTAGTCTTCCAAAGGCGCTGTTTGCCTTGGCGAGTCTGTTGTCTATCTCATTGTCGATCCTTGCATCTGATGAAATGGTGCAGCCGAGATAGGTAAACTGGTTGACCGTTTTGAGTTTTGTGTGCCCGATGGAGATGTGGGGGGGCTGGTAATCATGGTGGGGAGCTGGCTGATGGAGGACCTCAGTTTTCTTCAGGCTGACTTCCAGGCCAAACATTTTGGCAGTTTCCGCAAAGCAGTAATTAAGACACTGTACAGAACTACAGGGTTGTAGAGCAAGAGCAGATAATACAGAGGAAAAGGAACACAACTTTACTATTGTGAGGTTCATTCAGGAGTCTGATAATGTAGGAAAGGATACTCCTTTGAAGTCATTTGAGGCTCATGGATCTTCTTCCTGAAGGAAAGAGGGTGCAGAGATTATGGCCAGGGTGGGATGAGTCTTTTAATATGTTGACTGCTCCCTCTCCCTCTGTTTCTTTCCAGAGAGTAAATTGAACATCTCTGGCTCATTTTCAGTACAGCCATTGATTGATTGATTGATATTTTCAGTGAGCTCATTAACTTGATTGAAGATGCTATAATTACAAATTACTTTAAGCAAATATAGACAAGATAATGTGTCTGGGGCATTGCAACATGAGTGTTATTTTGAGAAGCATTCTGTTCCAGGTAGAGATTTGTCTCCATTCTCACTGCATTGTCTGCTGTTGAACTGAATGTTAAACCGGGGCCTTCCCAACTCTCCCACATCGATCTCCAGTGCAAATTCTCTTCAGGGTGTGCCTTCAATGAGGATGTTTTCCTCCCTCCAGCAGGAGTTCTGAGAAGTTCTTTCCACTTCTCCTTCATCTCCCCCTTCACTTTCAACTGCTGGGATTGATATTCCCCTTTCCCATCCGAGTCTCAGAAAAGGGCCCCGATCCGATATGTTCACTCTCCTTTCCTTCAAGATTCAAAATTTTTATTGTCCTGTAATAAAAGGGAAAATTTAATATTACATGAAATTGCCATCTGCTTGCAATAAGGCAGACCAAGAATCTCTTACAGTACGAGAGAAAGAGAAGCAAAAGAGAGTTGCTTCAGAGTCACGGAGTAGCTGTGGATTCCCCTCCAGCACTCCTGCACCCTCTTCAGCCACACGGACTCCTATTCGATCTATTGGCAACCCGAGCTCCAGGTTCAAAACTCCAATTATAATCAGGAAGCCTTCAGAACCCGAGCTCCTTCTATCCCTCGGCACCCTCTCAAATCATGGTTCCGACACCTGGGTCCCATGAGCCAATCCCCAGCAACCTGCAGCCCGCGTGGGTCCCCCGACCGCAAGTCACCAACAACCCGCAGCCTGTGTGGGTCCTTCACCACTGAGCCTTTGCCAATCCAGGCGCCATCCTACAGGGTTGTCTCCTCTGCTCCCTCTCAACAGTTCTCCCCATTCTGGTTCCCTGCTGCCGGTCAACAGCTCCCCAGGAGTCTGCAACCCCTCGAGGCCACTGCCGAGTATAGGTGCTGCCATCTTGGACACAAACCCTGTGGTTGCAGGATTTTAAGCAAAATCACCATTGGGTTCTTTAACAGGCCTTTTAAGCCTGTAGGGAGCCATTGTCATTAGTACTCTGAGGCAGAATTTTGTGTCCCTGTCCCCCTCCCCGGATCTGCACCAATGGCAGCGCTGCTATTACGGCAGTTCCGGCAACGCCAACATTTTATTTTCCTCTCCATTGAAGCTACTTGACCTGCTGAGTCCGGCCAAGTTAGTTCAAGGTTCCAGTGTCTGGAGTTCCTCTGGATGTAAACATTTCTTGCAAACATTCAAAGATGGGCTGAATGGATGATTCATCCCCCAGGATAACAGTCAAAGGAGCTCATACAATGTCAAATCAGTGTGTATGACAGCACTAACTGTAGGACGGATGGATGCTGACTGTGTGAGCATGTGGTACTGAAACACTCAGAAGAGCAGTTCACACTACCTACGTGATGATTGGGAACTGGAGAGTCAGAGATGAGTGCCAGTTAAGCAAGGTTGCAATACTGTCCAGTGTCCAGGCCTCTGCAATTGGAACATCAAGAGGAATTTATTGATTGATTAGATTCATCAGATCCAAGTGTGTCATTAAAGTTCCTTCATCCGCTAGATTCTTGAGTTATGAGAGTTACTGAGTTGCTAACAGTGTAGAGGGAGCTTTACTCTGTATCTAACCCCTGCTGTCCCTGCCCTGGGAGTGTGTGATGGGACAGTGCAGAGGGAGCTTCATTCTGTATCTAACCCCTGCTGTCCCTGCCCTGGGAGTGTGTGATGGGACAGTGTAGAGGGAGCTTCACTCTGTTTCTAACCTGTGCTGTCCCTGCCCTGGGAGTGTGTGATGGGACAGTGTAGAGGGAGCTTCATTCTGTATCTAACCCCTGCTGTCCCTGCCCTGGGAGTGTGTGATGGGACAGTGCAGAGGGAGCTTCATTCTGTATCTAACCCCTGCTGTCCCTGCCCTGGGAGTGTGTGATGGGACAGTGTAGAGGGAGCTTCACTCTGTATCTAACTCCTGCTGTTCCTGCCCTGGGAGTGTGTGATGGGACAGTGTAGAGGGAGCTTCACTCTGTATCTAACTCCTGCTGTCCCTGCCCTGGGAGTGTATGATGGGACAGTGTAGAGGGAGCTTCATTCTGTATCTAACCCCTGCTGTCCCTGCCCTGGGAGTGTGTGATGGGATAGTGTAGAGGGAGCTTCACTCTGTATCTAACCCCTGCTGTCCCTGCCCTGGGAATGTGTGATGGGACAGCGTAGAGGGAGTTTCACTCTGTACCTAACCCCTGCTGTCCCTGCTCTGGGAGTGTGTGATGGAACAGTGTAGAGGGAGCTTCACTCTGTATCTAACCCGGGCTCCTCCTGCCCTGAGAGTATGTGATGGGACAGCGTTGAGGGAGTTTCACTCTGTATCTAACCCCTGCTGTCCTGAGAGGAAGACAAGAACAGTATTTCCCCCTGACTTATCGTGGTTTTGGGAGACAGCAGGGCCCATAGATCATATGCAGGATGAAGATTTCAAGAATGTCTAAAGGATTCTGGAGACTTTTGGGAATGGAGCGTTGTCGGCACCAGGAAAGAATCCATTTAAAAGTATCGCTGACTTAAATGAGAGGAGACTATGAAGATTTTCCCTGATAATAAATCCAAGGCCACTCTTTCTTGTTTGCAATGCCAGGCACCACTTGCCACTCAATATTCATGAGAAATCCGACTGATCTGACAAGAAAATGAATACCTTGGCTGAATGATTGATGGGAGTCCCGAGCACTGGGTTAATTTGATGGCACTCTGATTCAGCTCGATGCGATCTGGAGACTCGTCTGTCTTTGGAGAAGCACCACCAGAGACTTCCGTCTGGAGTAAGGGATTGGAAGACATTCAATGACTCGCATCTGAAAGGAAGCTCCCCACAGTGGCTCTGGCTTCAGATCTGTTCAAGGAGCAAGGAATTGTGGACACTGTGAAGAATAGCAAGATCTGGAGAGGAAACCGAATAAATTAGGACTTAATGAAGAATAACAACATCTCCCAATGATCTTTTGCTTTAATTTTATTGGATGTGTGGGATAGGGACATCGTGGAATATAGGCAGCAACATTGATGCTCAGTGCAGACTTTTTTTTTAACCAAAAATAGACTTTATTCACAATAGATTCTTTACAAGGAAAACAGTTTAGTTTCTTCCCACTCTTGTTCTGTATCAATACATTGCCATCACTGGACGTTGTTACATTTGCTTCTGTTTCAGATTTATTGTCAGAGTGCATACATGACATCACATACAACCCTGAGATTCTTTTTTTTCCCTGTGGGTGAGGCACAATTACCACTAATTGGTTGTGCAAAAATAAAACTACTCAACATACACTTGTAAACAAATAAACAAACTGTGCAAATCAGCGGGGGAATAAAATCAATGAAGTGGAAAAGTAAGAGTCCTAAATAGGTCCCAGATTGAGTTTGTGGTTGAGGAATCTGATGGTGGAGGGGTAGCAGCTGTTCCTGAACCTGGTGGTGCGCGACTTGTGGCACCTGTACCTCTTTCCTGATGGCAACAGCGAGAACAGAGCATGTGCCGGGCGGTATGGATCCCTGATGATTGCTGCTCCTCTCTGACAGTAGGGAAGATTTTCCCTTTGATGCTCTGGGCTGTGTCCACTACACTCAGGGGTATTGGTGTCTTCATTTCCAGACTGCGATGCAGCCAGTCAGCACATATCTATAGGAATTTGTCGGGGTTTCCAATGTCATATCAAATCTCCGCAAACTCCTGAAGAAATAGAGGCACTGACATGCTGGGTCCAGGAAAATTCCACCGAGATAGTGACTCCCAAGTACTTAAATTTTGCTTGCCTTCTCCACCCATACATCTCTGGTTTTCCCTTCCTGAAGTCAACAATCAGCTCCTTGTCGGAAGGATTGAAAAGGATATAGACTAAATAAACCATCACCGCTACTGTGGCATGTTGATACTCCCCCATCTGTTGTCTGAGAGGCTTCCCTCAGTCTCAGCTGCTCAATGCCCAGTAATGGGAGGATTCTAGACTGTAGTGCTTTGCTGAATGCAAATGTTCTTGTTGCAGGTCTCAATGGCTATAGTGGCTGCTTGCATCAAAAGATATTTCCAAGGTGGTGATTTCTTCTTGGAGGGAGCGAGGGGGTGTTTGCTTCCCTTCTCCACTCTTTGTTCAGGCTTCTTTTTGACTTCCCAGATAATTGATGGCCAAGGAATATCAGTTCAAAATGTCATGAATCAGAACTGTTAAAACTCTCACAGCAGTGATGTGGACATCAAGCTCCTTGTTTTGAGATGGTGACCCCTAGTTCTAGACACCCCAGCCAGAGGAAACATCTCCTCTATCATTCCTCCTGCCTATGGAACAGCAGGAACCATGTCTGGCACTGCCTGAGGCACAGAGCGAGCCCTGGATTTTTTTGTAATTCATTTAAAAAAAAACATCTACTTTTCCATCTGGGCACTCTCCAACTTCGACTTCTCCAGTTTCTGCTAAATTACTCTCCATTCTACCTCCCTTCCCCATCCCTCTGTTTTCTTTCCCTCAGCTCTCCACCCCCTTCCCTCTCCATTCACAGAGCCATCATGTCTCCCCCTGCTTGCTGGTGTACCTTCCTTCTCTTATCCACCTCTTGCCTGTGCCACTCCCCCCCACCCCCCATCATTTTGTTCAGACATCTGCCTACATATATACCCTGATGAAGGGCTCAAGCAGAAATAGATGGTTATGTATTGTGGTGTGTTGAGGTAGCAGCGAGCAAGCACAAAACTCAAAAGACTGTACAACAGGCTTTACTCCAGTAAAGGTCTGAACACGTTCAAGCCTTGGTGGCTCCCTTGGTGACTGGCTCAGTAATGGCCGACTCAGGTTTGTGTTCAGCTCAGCTGATTGACAGCTGGCCAGGTGGTGTCAGTCCCTTAGCAGGTACAGAGATCGCCCCCTGCAGTAGGCTGGTGGTCATATCACCAAATGTACCTTTTTGCTGCGGTATAAAAACTGTTTGCCCTGCTGAGTTTCTCCAGCATCAACCACAGTATCTGCGTGTTTTATTTCTCTCCTCTTCCTTAGTGACTGGATGGTTCTTGATTCCAGCTTCATCCACACAAGAGCAGTGCCAGCAAATCCTTTCATAATCTCCAAGACCTCACCCAAATCAGCTTCCTCTCCCACTCTAGTCAGCCTGACTCTGTTGAGAGCGACTGTGTTTGATTCGCCACACCACCCACACTCGCTCCAAGGCTCTACCCACCACTAGACGTGCGGATGACAAATTAGGAGCCACCCACTGTACCATTTAGTAACATCCTAGCTGATCTGATTGTAACTTCCTGTCCATCTGCAGTAGTCACTCACCACCCTCACATTAAGAATTTGGCTTTCTCCTTCAAAATGATCCTAAGGTTCTTCTACCACTCTTTATAGACTGTTTACAGCAAGTTAACAGACCTTTTGGCTCAACTTATCCTTGTTGTACCAAGTTGTCTACCTGAGTTCACCCTCTTTGCCTGTGTTGGTCCACATCCCTTTGAACCTTTCCTCTCCCAAATGTCTTTTGAACGTTGCCCTTCATGTCCCTTTTGAATTGTTCCCCTTTCACTTTAAAACCACACTCTATTGGTTTATATTCCCCACTCTGGCTAAAGAATTCTGACTATTTACCTTATGAATGCCCTTTATGAATTTATAAACTTCAGATTATTCATCAGGCCCCTAAACTCCAGGGGGGAAAATCCCACCCTCTCTTGTATCTCAAGCCCTCCAGTCCCAGTCTCAGCCTTATGAATCTTTTTTGCACCAATTTCAGTTTCCCCACATCGTTCCTATGACTGGGGACTAGAACTGTCCACAATACCCAAAGGGTGATCTCACCAATATCTCGTACAGTTGTACCATGCCTGTATTCAATGCCATGACTGACGAAGCAAAGGATGCCAAATGCCTCCTTCTCCACCCCGTCTAGCTGTGTCCCCAGTGTCAGGGAACTATGTACCTCTATCCCCAAGTCTCTTTCCTCTGCAATAATTTCCAAGGCCATAACATTTATTGTTCAAAGAAGTGAATTCCAGAGTCTCAGTCCTCTGAGAGAAAAAGAAGCAGAACATCTTTGTTTTAAATGGGTGGTTAAATAGTGGTCCTCTTGTTTGAGAGTGTCCTAAAGGAAGTGTCTTCTCCATATCCACCCTGTTAACACTCTTCAGGATGTTTCATGTCATTGTCTCAACCAAGTTCTCCCTCATCCTTTGGGTGAAACAGCAGTGGAGATTCCACCTCACTGCCACAGTCCTGGGTTCGATCCTGTCCTCGGGCCCTGTTGTGTGGAGTTTGCACGTTTTCCCTGCGTCTGCCTGGGTTTCCTCCCAGGTCCCAGAGATGTGCTGGTTGGTGGGTGACTGTCATTGTAAGTTGTCCTGACTGTGGGGAGAGGGATAGGATCCGAGGGGAATTGTTGGGAATAAAAAGAAAGGTCGGTGCAAAGCAGCTACAGTGGCAGCAACGTAGGTTCGAAGCCGGTATTGTGTGAAAGGAGTTTGTACGTGGGCCAGATGGGCGTGTTACCATGCTGTATGTCTAAATTAAAATAAATTAAAATTGGTGAAGATTAATGGATGATTGGCCATCAAGGATCCACATTGCCCAGCACATGCTCTGTTCTCACTGCTTCCATTGCGAAAGCGGTATAGGTACCACAAGACTCGCACCACCAGGTTCAGGAACAGCTGCTACCCCTCCACCATCAGACTCATCAACGACAAACTCAATCAGGGGCTCATTTAAGGATTCTTACTTCTGCATTTTATTGATTATTGAATATTTATTTTCTGTATTGCACAGTTTGTTTGCTCTGGCTTCTTGTTTGCATTTCTCTCTTTTGTACGCATATCTTTTGTAGAGTACAGTTATTATTTTGCACTGCCAGTAAGTAGAAATTCTGCTGCGCCCGCAGGAAAAGGAATCTCAGGGTTGTATGTGATGCCATGTACTCTGACAATAAATCTGCACTTTGAACTTTGAAACTTTTGCTGTGGATTGATCAGGCTGAAGGGACTTTATCCATGCTGCATGTCATTATAACTCCATGACATTTCTAAACTCCTGCAGATGCAAACCCAATCTATCTAATCTTTCCTTCTTAGACCACAGGTAGGGGATAGTCTAGTAAACCATTCTGAACTGGTTCCAACACATTTGAACATTGTTTCTTAAATAAAAAGACCCATACTCTACACAGTCCTCCAGATGAAGACTCTGGTGTAACTGAAAGCTCCCTATTTATTCAATCCATTCCCCAAGCAATGCATGTACAGCGCCAGCAACCCTGGTTCGAATCCGGCGTTGCTTGTAAGAGGTTTGTACGTTCTCCCCGTGTCCTGCATGGGTTCTGGGTGCTCCAGTTTCCTCCCACACTTCATGAACATACAGGATTTGAAGGTTAATTGGGGTATTTGGGCAGCAAATGTTTGTGGGTGGAGGGGTCTTTAACCATGCTGTAACTCGGAATTTTTTTAAAAATTAAACACCAAAGTTACAGGTTCTGTAATATTGAACAGTCAAAGAATTGCTCAACGAACTCAGCGGGTCAGACCACATCCGTGGGTGGAAATGGTCAGTCGATATTCTTGCTCACCACTAGTCAATGTTGCGGGTTGAGCCCCATTATCAAGACTAAAATGAAGATTAAAAAGGTGAAATATATGTACAAAGGGGGAAAGAAGATGGTGGAGGGGCCCAGAGGTGATAGAGTATAGGACAAAAGGTGTGGGAAGTTGAGAGAGAGAGATCACGAAGAATGAGAGCGGGGTGGAGGGGTGGGGAGAAAATGAAGTCCAGGAGTAGGTAAGGAAAGATGGAAACAGTGAAGCAGATGGACATCAAATTTAAAAAAAAAACAAATTATATTGGTTGTTTGTGAATCATAACTCTGCAACTTGGAGCTCTGAAATTTTTCACCAATTAGACACTGTGCCTTTTTTCAATCTTGCCTGCCAAAATGGACCGTTGTACATTTTTCCGCGCTATGCTTCATTAGCCAGATCTTTGTTCACTTATCTTAGTAAAGCTCCTCTTCATCATCTGTTCACAACCCACTTTTCTGCACATCTGCCTCATCTGATAATTCACAAACCAGACCTTCAGCTTCTTTATCCAAGAAATTTACATAAATTTTGAAAAAAAGTCGAAGCTCCAGAACTGATTCCTGTGGCAACTTAGAAAAAAACTATCATTTATACCCAATTCTCCACATCCTGTCAGCCAACTAATCTCCAAACCATCCCCAAGTGTTCATTCCAACACTAGGAGTTTCTTTTCCACAATAACCTATGATGTGGCACCTTATCAATTATTTTCTGAAGTCCCACTGCATCTGCTATTTCAAGGACAGGATTCCCCTTGTCGTCACCTACCACCCCACCAGCCTCCATGTCCAAGTACATATCCTCCTCCATTATTTACGCCACCTCCTACGCGATCCCACTACCAGGCATATCTTACCCTCTCCGCTTTCCATTGAGATGGCTCCCTCTGTGACTCCCTCGTCCACTCCTCCCTCCTCCCCTTGGCACCTATCCCTGTAACTGCAGGAGATGCTCCACCTGTACTCGCACCTCATTATGGGCCCCAAAGAGTCTTTCCAAGTGAAGCATACTTCACTTTTGAATCTGCAGGGGTCGTCTACTGCATTGTGGTCTCCTCTGCATTGGAGAGACTGGGAGATCGCTTTGTTAAGGACCTTAGCTCTGTCCACTGCAATAGCGTGGATCTCCCAGTGGCCACCCATTCCCTGTCACGTTCCCTTGCTGTCATGAATGTTTGTGGTCTCATGCACTGCCCAACTGAGACCACCCAGAAATTGGAGGAACAGTGCCTCATCTTCCACCTGGGCACCCTCCAACCTTCGACTTCTCTGGTTTCCATTAAACCCCACCCTTGTCCCTGTCTCCTTTTCTCTAGTTCTCTCTCTCTTTCTCTCTCTCTCTCCCTGTCTCCTTTCACAGAGCCAAAATCAATTCTCACCTTTCCTCTTATCATATCCAATTAACATCTTTTATTTGTGGGTCTGGACTCCTCCCCCTCTCATTCTTCCACCTTCCTCTCTCTGTCTTTATTGAATTGTACCTTGGAGAAGGGCTCAGGCCCAAAACATCAGTAATATATCTTTACATCGCTGCGATTCCAGCTGAGTTCCTCCAGCATTTGCTATGTGTTTTTACTACAATCACAGTATCTGCAGACTTGTATTTCACTCCTTTATCCTCCACAAATGTGGCTCTTAGAGTTGTAGAGAGTTGCAACCTGGAAACAGAACCTTTGTTGGTCTACGCAGAGCAGCAACCCCTCATTGACACCAATCCTCACACTGATACCATTCACACCAGTCCTTGCACTTATTCCACTTTATTCAAGATCAAGATTCAAGTTATTGTCACGTACACAAGATACCCAAAAAGATTTCCTTTGCTTGGTCTGCAAAGGGAAACAGAGTCAACAAGTAACCCAGCACCATTATTACAACAGTAAAAGGGAGCAAAATAACGTCCCTTTCTCACTGCCTCCTGCATCCCCTGATCTCCAAGGAAATACGAGATTGGACCATCCAGCACGTTGAGCCTGCTCCTCAATTCATAGATCTATAGGACAATGCAGCAGAGAAAACAGGTCCTTCAGTCCTTCTAGCCTGTGATAACTATTATTCTGAGTGAAACATGTAAATATGTCCCATGATCAGTCTAACTCTCCCCTTCTTCGTGGCTCACTTACCTCAGGTTAGGAACTTCAGGGGTTACGGGCCAAACATAGGCAAATGAGACTAGTTCAGGTTGTTAACTGGGCTGGCATGGATGAATTGGGCTGAAAGGCCTGCTTCCATGCTGAATAAACCTGACTCTGTGACCTAGCCTGTAGCTTCCTGCTGTTCAAAGTTCAAATTTGTTGACAGAGTACAGGCATGACATCCCATATAACCCTGAGATTCTCCTTTTGCAGGCCAGGATTGGTAATCTCTAGATCGGTAATGTAAACAGTATTTAAATAAAGAATTGTAAACTAACGGTGGAACTGAAGATGTAGGTATAAATAATGAGCAAAATGAGTCCTTAAGTCTCTGAACGAGTCACTATATCTAGGCCCATTTGCCCCTCGAGTCTGCTCCACCATTCTCAATCATGAGCTGATCCATCCTCCCACTTAGCCCCACTCCCCGCCTTTCTCCCTGTAACCCTTGATGCCCTGACTAATCAGATACCTGTTGATCTCTGCCTTAACCACCTCGCTTCCACAGCCTCCTGCAGCCACAACAGGCGTGATCCTCTGACTAAAGAAATTTTTTGCATCTCTCTAAGTCTGATGGTTGAGAGACAGCAACTATTGCCGAACCTGGTTGTAAGACTCCTGTTTTGAATAAAGGAGATGCATTTGCTTTCATGGCTGGGTAGTTACCAGTGATTTTGAGTCCGTGGTCTCTCGAGCAACAGGGAATGACTGTGGAACCCAAATAATTGAAATATCACTCAGAGGTGGTGTATTGACCTCCGATCCATTTCTCTGCAGCAACCGTACCACACTGTGATGGAGCCGGCCAGGACGCTCTTGATAGAGGTCCTATAGAAGGTTGGCATAATGGTGGCCGGTAGCCTTGCCCGCTTCAGTCTTCTCAGGAAGCGCTGTTGCACTTTCTTGTCAAGTGAGATATTGTGTGTCCGCGATAGGTCACTGGTTAAGTGAACTCCAAGGAACTTGGTGCTCTCCACTCTCTCTACTACTGAGTTGTTGATGTGTAGTAGAGGGTGCTCATTCCTGGTCCTCCTGATGTCCAAGATCCATCGCCTTTGTCTTGTCCACGTTGAGACTCAGGACACCATTTCACAAAATTTTCCACCTCTTTTCTGCAGTGCAACTCATTGTTGTTGCTGATGAGGCCAAAGACTGTTGTGTCGTAACTTGATGACATTGTTGGAGCCGGATCTGGCGATGCAATTGTGGGTCAGTAGTGTGAACAGGAGTGACTTATTGGCGCTGGCCTCCATTTGACGGGCACCCAGATTGAGCCATATGGCCTGGGATGTTGGGAAAGGAAGGGGACAGGGTGCAAATCAGATGCAGACAGAAAGTCGAGCACTGCACACAGCAGCAGAAAGGAGCCATAAATGATAAATTTTGAAGAATAAATTATGCAACGTACTCCTGTTCAGTTATTTGATTGTGTTATTGAAAGCCACTCAGAGCAACTTTCTCTCTCAAGTCTCCTGTGAAGCCATAAAGAATTAGGTTTCTGTGCTGTGAGGAGCTGGGAAATCTGTTTTTTCCCCCAAGCTGCCTCTGTATTGGGGGTTGGTGGGGAGGAAGAGGGGGGGGGTTGACTCGTAGCTCAGTTCCCAAGGCTGGACAAGGATCCTAAGGGTCAGAACTCCCCTTGAAACAGTTATACCTGGGGGGTGGGTTGGGAGGCGGTGGGGGAATCACTAGCTACAACGAGCGGGAGGTAAAAGAGAATTAATCAGACAAAATTAATCTGACATTCAATCTTCTCTCTGTTTACTTAAGTGGCCCTTTGTTGATGACTGGATAAATAATTCACAATGGGTTGGTGGCTGCCAAAACTGCTTGAACTGAACCTCTCATCACTCGACAACCCTTACTGACACGCTCAATATGTTGTGAGGGAAGGCAGCAGTGTGCTCTATAGAATCATAGCTCACCACCGGACAGAAACAGGCTCTTCAGCCCATCAAGTCTGTGCCAAACTATTTATTCCACCTCATCCCATTGACCTGCACCCAGAGCATAGCCCTCCCATCCATGTGCCGGTCCAATTTTTTTTAGAATTTAGAGATACAGCACGGTCGCAGCCCCTTCCAACTCCCTCCGCCCAAATACACTCACGAGAACAATTAAACTGACTAACACTGTAAGCCTTTGGAGGGTGGGAGGAAACCAGAGCACCTGGAGGAAACCCACGTCATCCAGTGGGGAGAAGGTACAGCTGTGGATTTGAACCAAGGTCGCTGGCGCCGTGATGGCATTGTGCTAACCTTTACACTAACTGTGGCGCTCCATTTCTTCTCTTCAGTGTCGAAATTGAACCCGCGTCCACTGGCAGCATGTTCGATACTCACACCAGCCTGTGAGTGAAAAAGTTTCCCTTAATGTTCCTGTGGTGATACTACCCTATTACTTTTGTCTGTATGGCTGGCCCACCTCTGTGCTGACTGTACCAGTGACTCCTCCCCTTGGAATCCCCTAATAAAGGCTGTTATGCCCAGACCCCTCCTCCATTACGAGCTCTGGATCAACAGTAGTGTACATACAGTTTCAAACAATTAAAAGCTGATCGTTGTGACAAATTCTAGTCTTTGAAGTTATTAGCCCCTTTCAAACTGCAGCCCCTGGTGAGCCCTCCTGGGATCCGGGTGCGATTATTGGGGCAAAGGTACTTGAAGCATCTTTTAAATTGCAGGGAGATGGACCCATTAAATCACCAACCCGGTAATTTAAGGGGGAATCCCTCCCCCGCAATGATGCGTCATGCACTCGCCGGAAGTACTGCCAGATGTTCGGATGCTGGCTGCCCGGTGACACATATCCACAAGGGCTGACGTCACCAGAATAAGCGGGTCGGCTACTTTCCTGTTCAAATCACCTGTGGACACAATCTAGGTAAGTTTAACTGGGTTCTCTGATTACCTCTGAGGTTCCAACAGGGTTGGCTGGGTCGGGCCCTTTCTAACTGCCATGTAAATGGGGCGCTAACCAGGAAAATTGCCTGGTTAACCCCATTTTACAAGGCAGTTTGAAAGGATCTTTCATCCTCAACCCATGATCTTGTCTCACCCAACCATAGTGGAAACAGTCTGCTACATTACCTAGACCCCCTCATAATTATATTTACCTCTTTCAAATCTCCCTTCCTTCTCCGATATTCTAGGGAATGAAGTCCTAACCCATTCAACTTTTTCTGTAACTCAGTTCCTCAAGTCCCGGCAACATCCTTCTAAATTTTTCCTACACTTTTTCAATCTTCTTGCAGGTACTCCTCAGTACTCCATATCTGCCATGTCTACTACAACTTTAGCTAATCCCTTGCCAGCGAGAGAAAGTTTTCAACATTTCATCTGCAGAGTTGCAAGTAATCGATGGCCCTCAATTTCCAAGAAGTGTCTGTCAGTAATAAGAATATCTTCAGGTTTAACAGGCAAGTCAGAAAATGATAGCTGTGTAATTTCTTACATTTTCCATTTTGTTGTCGTCTGACACAAAACCATCCACTCACCCTTTCTCACTTCATAATCTGTCCCGCTAATTGATGAGAGAGAGTAGCATTGATCCGAAACTGTCAAAGCAATGAGAAAATTGAGATTTTAGTTGAATTAGCAAAGGGGTTGACAGGAGAATTCTTGGCCTCGGGAGCGGAAAATCTAAGGATTTAAATCTGGGTTTAGAGCACCAGTATATGATTTGAAAAATGTATCGTAAAAGTGAGAGAGTCAGTAACAGATTCAGATTGATTGTCAAGAGGACATACATGACATCACATGCAACCTTACCCTGAGATTCTTTTTCCCGAGGGCAAGGGAGAATTACACTAATTGTTAATGCAAAAAAACTGTACTCAACATACACGGGTAAATAAATATAGAAATGTAAACAACCTGACAGTGCAATGCAGAGAGGAAAAAAAATCTATAAAGTGGAAAAGTAAGAGTCCTTAAATGAGACCCTGACTGAGTTTGTTGTTGAGGAGTCTGATGGTGGAGAGGGAGCAGCTGTTCCTGAACCTGGTGGTGCGAGTCTTGTGGCAACTATACCTCTTTTCTGATGGCGGCAGCGAGAACAGAGTGTGTGCTGGGTGGTGTGGATCCTTAATGATTGCTGCTGTTCTCGGATGACAGCGTTCCTTGTAGATGTTCTTGATGGTGGGGAAGGTTTTACCCATGATGTACTGGGCTGTGTCCACTACCTTTTGGAGGGCTTTAAGCTTAGGGGTATTGGTGTCCCCATATTGACATCTGGATTGCACGATAGTTCAATCCAACTTCAAGCGTTGGATTAAATCATTTATTGACACATAAACTGAGATATGTTTAAAGTACTTTGTTTTGCTTGCTATCCAGGCAAGTCAACTTATACAGCATGTAGTAAAATAGTTTTTTTTAAATTTTTAATGTTCCAGCATGGTAGAAAGCCCTACAGGCTCGTGAAAACCATGCTGCCCAATTACACCCATTTAACCTACCAATATATTGTTGGAGGGTGGGAGTAAACTAGAACACACAGAGAAAACCCAGGGAGAACATACAAACTCTTTATGGTCAGTGCCCGATTTGAACCCGTCATTGGGTATATTAAAAGCAGATAACAAACTGACTGTAATACAGAGAGAACAAAAGAAAATCAATAAAATGCACGAGTAAGAGTCCTTAAATGAGTCCCTGTCGAGTTTGTGGTTGAGGGGTCTGATGGTGGAGAGGAAGCAGCTGTTCCTGAACCTGGTGGTGCGGGTCTTGTGACATAGGAGGTAAAGATGTACGGAGCCCTCCATAATGTTTGGGCCAAAGGCACTATTTTTCCACTATACTTGCCCCTGTGCTCCACAGTTTTAAATTTGTAATCGAACAATTCACATGTAGTTAAAGTACACATTCCAGATTTTATTAAAGGGTATTTGTATATATTTTGATTTACAGCACTTTATCTACATAGTTCCCTCATTTCAGACACCTTAATATTTGGGACATAGCAATGGTATGCGCGGTATATTACAGTAGTCATGTTCAGTACTTTGTGGCACATCCCTTCCGTATAATGACTGTTTGAAGTCTGTGATTCATACACATCACCAGCTACTGAGCGTCTTCTCTGGTGACATTCTGCCAGGCCTCGACTGCAGCCACCTTCAGCTCCTGCTTGTTTTGGGGGCTTCATATGGAAGACTCGCTCAATTGGATTTAGATTGGGTGATTGACTTGATTGTTCAAGAATTGCAGGCAGGTGTCTGAATGAAAAGGCCGGGGAGAAGAAAAGAAAGGGTGTGGACAAGAGAGGAGTGCTGACCAATAGGAAAAAAGCCATAGCTGGACATGGATAAAAGGACAGGAGAGGAAAGGTGAGAATTGATCGCCTGGGGAGGGGGGCTCTGTGAATGCAGAGCTGGAGGAAAGAAGACCGAGGGGAAGGGAAAGAGAGAAAGGTGGAGCTAGATGAAATAAAGAAATAGGGATAGAAAGGTGACAGGGAGATGGGGGGGGGTTTGCTAATAGAAACTGGAGAAGTCGGGGTTAATGCCATCCGGACGGAATATGAGGTGGTGTTCCTCCAATTTGTCTTTGGTCTCAGTCCGGCAGTGCACAAGACCAAAGGCAATCATGTCAACAAGCTGGTGGCTTTTCCTCTCAATCGCAGTTCTGAGCTTGGCGGAGGAATCGGAGGAGGCAGTGAGGTCCATGGACACTCAATGTCTCGGTGGGGGGGGTGGGTGGTGGTGGGAGATCTCTCCTGCTTCCTCGTGTTGGTTGGGGTACTGCACTAGTGGTGCCTATTACAGTCCTTCACAGGCAAACAAGACAAATTTTGTGCATGTGGTAATAAATGAATCTTGCCTATATAAGGAGTACCAACTCTCACAGGCACCCTATTCCAACCCAGCTCCATGCTCTGCCATCCCCTACACACCTCTAGCCCAGTCTGGTTGGTCCACACTTGGAAATATTGTGTTCAGTTCTGGTTATCTCATTAGAGGAAGGATATGGAAGTCATGGAGAGGGTGCAGAGGAGATTTACCAGGATGTTTCCTGGATGGCAAACATGCCTTCTGTGGAGTGAAGAAAGGGGAGAGGTGGCTTAATAGATTGAGATTGAGAAGCATAGATAGGGTGGACGGCCTGCACCTTTTTCCTAGAGCTAAAGTAGCAAACTCCAGAGGACATCTGTACGAGGTGAAGTGAGGAAAGTTTAGTGGAGATGTTGGGATAAGTTTTTTTTACATAGAGTTGTGGGTACCTGGAATACATTGCCAGGGGTGGTGGTGAAGCTAAGACAATAGGGACATTTAAAAGATTCTTAGACAGGCACATGGATGCAAGGAAAATAGAGGGTTATGAGGGAGGGAAGTTTTTTTTTCGAATAGGTTTGTATAGGTCGGCATAACATTGTGGGCTAATGGGCCTGAATTGTACAGCAGTGATCTATATTCAATAAGATGGCCTTTGCTGCCATCTGCTGCCAGCATGTATCATTACAGATTGGAATAATGAAGGGCTTCAGAAACATCCATCTGAGCCTTTTGCATACCCAAAGTATACAGGGGTTGGAAAAGCCACAATTAATCAATGGATATTATGGGTTACTATTCTGTAATTAATCAGGGGTTAAAAGTCATAATTAATTATTCAAGGTTCTTTAATTTCACATAATAGTACTGAACTTGTAATATTACATGAAATTGCCTTCTGCCTGCCATAAGGCAGACAAAGAGTCACCATTACAGTACAAGAGAAATAGAAGCAAAGAGTCACCGATTGTCTGTGGATTCCCCTCCAACTCCCGCAGCCTCTACAGCTGCCCAGACTCCTGTTCGATTCATCAGTTGCCCGATCTCCAGATCCCAACCTCCGAAGAGATCAGGAAGCCTTCAGCGCCCGAAGCCTTGCAGGAGCCCCCATTGCCCTCAGCACCTTCTCGAATCCCAGCGCCGATACCTGGTTCCCATCAGCCAGTCCCCTGGCCACAAGTCTCCCACAGCCTGTGTGGGCCCCTCAGCCACTGAGCCCCTTACTGGTCTGTTGCTGTGATCACTATCCTGTCTCCTCTGCATCTCCTTCTCAACAGTGGGAGTTCTCCCCATTTCTAGTGCCCTCACCCTGGAGTCTGCAACTCCTTGTGGCCGCTGCCAAGCACAGGCGCCCCATCTTGGGTGCAAATGTCTGCGGTTGCAGGTTTTAACTTACAAACACTGGTGAGGCTCCTTTAACAGACTATTCAATTCCTGCATAGAGGCACCAGCACTCGAAGTGAGTGACTGTACCCTTCAGAGCAGTGCTGTGTCTCTGCTCCCAACGGGTGCTTTTACAGCAGTGCCACCATTTTCTCCACGTATATTATCAGTGATTAATTTAAACCAGTTGCAGATTATAAATCGGTAATTAATGGATGTCAAATATTGCAAGCCAATAATTAATCAATGGATATAATGGTTAGCAGACTGTAATTAATCGATGGCTTTTATAGATTACTGCCTGAAATTATTAAAGGGATATTATTGGTTGAAATTCTTATAGTATGCATTAGTTTTAAAAATATTGTGACCCCATGATTGATCTGTGGATTTAATATTTCACAGTGGCCAATTAATTTGTAGATTAAATCTGTTAAATTCACAATGAGATAATGAATTAAATCCCAACAATTCATGGAAGTTGGTCATAGACTTAAACTCAATAATTTTTTTTAAATTTAGACATGCAACACGGTAACAGGCCATTTCAGCCCATGAGCCCGTGCCGGCCAATTTATACCCAATTAGTCTACACCTCCAGTACATTTCCGATGGTGGGAGAAAACTAGAGCTTTCCCTCCCCCCCCCCGCCCCCCACCCCCCACCCCAGACACGGGGAGAACATACAAACTCCTTACAGACAGCGCAGGATTCGAACCTCTGTCCCAATCGCTGGCGCTGTAAAGGCATTGCGCCAACCATGCCACCCTGAATTTAATAGTTTAAGTACTGCAGCGACTGGATATGATGAAATATCATGTGGAATTTGATCTGAACATAATCATGTAATGTACCAGTAGTTAATTGATTGACACAATAGATTAAATCTTACTGCAAATTCTGATTCGTTGGGTACTTGATGGATGAAACAGCTTGTGAAACAGTAATTAATAGGTTGATAAATAGATAAACAACTGTAATTATTTCAATGGATTCAACAGATTGTAAAACTATGATTAATCAATTAATCAAAGAAGATTTCATCCCATTTACTGATACATGGGTATTGTAGATTACAATAGATATTGTGGAATGAACACAGTAAATATAGAAGATTCAAACCAGAAAATAATCAATGAATATTACAAGATGCCAGTTAGTAATCAATGAACACAGACCATAATTAATTAATAGAGCAAATTGCTGTCCAGTAATTAATCAATGCCATAATGGATTGAAATACTGATCTAAATCAACATGTAAAATACTGCCAACAATTGATTGGCTATGATAGGTTAAAGGCCAGTGATTGGCTATGATAGGTTAAAGGCCAGTGATAGTTCATTAATAGATTAATTGAAATCAATCGTGTGGTGATTAATGGGTGGTTTTTATAAATTACAAGCTGCTAATTAATTTATGGACAGCCTACAGTCTGGAGGGTTATGGACTGGGTGCAGGTCAATGGGACGAGTGGAATAATATTTCAGCACAGTCTAGAAGGGCCAAATGGCCTGTTTTCTGTGCTTTAGTGTTCTATGGTTCTATTCCCCCTCAGTCCCCTAAATTCCAATGTGTACAGGACAAGAGCCTTCAGTCCCTCATACATTATGAGTAGTTTATTTATCTACTGATAAATAGAAATTCTACCTCGAACCACAAGAAAAAGAATCTCAGGGTTGTATGTGATGTCATGCATGTACTCTAACAATAAATCTGAACTTTGAACTTTTGAGTAAAGACCCATGGAAATCTTGGACTTCTCAAGCCAAGAGGGAAAGGAATACTCTATCCCGAGTTCATTCAAAATAGAGATTAATAGATTTTTTTTCTTCAGATCCAAGGGATAATGTTGCTCAGGTAAAAGATAAGCCAGGTTCTCACCAAATGAAGGAGCAGGCAAGTCGTGGACAGAAACCTACATGATCGTTTGTAACAAACAATTAGGTGGTAATTATGTCAGAATTCAACCAATAATTAATGAATGGGTATGAAAAATTACAGCCAGTAATTAGTTTGTAGTTTTTATAGATTACAAGTTAGTAATTCATCAAAGAATGTAATTAATTCCAAGACTATAATTAATCAATTTTTAAAGGGTTACAAACTAATTAATTGAAAGCTATCATGTTTTGCAAGACAGTAATGAATTGATATAAATAATGGATTTCAAGGTGATCATTTGTGAAGGGGTATAACAAATTGGAAGCATGTGATTAATTAGGTTGGAAAATACTTCCAGCACCATCCAGGACCTTCTCACTGCTGGGGAGGGGAGAAGGGATTTGGGCAGCAAGAAGGGTGCCCTGAGCTGAAGATGTAACCTTGACTGATCCTGCAGGGAGAGTTGCTGCTTCCTTGTGTACCAGGCAGGACGTGGAACAGCACAGCACCAGAACAGGCCCTTAGGCCCACATGCCTGTGCTGATTTAAACTAGTCCCACCTGCCCACTGTGCTCCATATCCCTTACGACCTGCGTGTGTCAATGTCTCTTAACATCATAAGACATAGGAGCAGAAATAGGCCATTGAGCCCATTGAATCTGCCCTGCCCTTTAATCCTGAGTGGATCCATACTCCCACTCAGCCCCACTTCCCTATTTTCTCCCCATAACCTTAAATATTCTGACTATTTAGATACCTATCTCACCGAACAACCTGGTCTCCACAGCTGCCCATCGTAGCAAATTCCAGAGGTTCACCACTCACTGGCTGAAGAAATTCCTCTGCATCTCCATTTTTAAGTGGGTGCCCTTCAATCCTAAAGTTGTGCTCTTGTCCTAGACTCTCCGACCATGGGAAACAACTTTCCACATCTACTCTGTCCAAGCTTTTCAATATTCAAAATACTTCTACGAGGTCCCCCCTTCATTCTTCTGAACTCCAAGGAGTGCAATCCAAGAATCATCAAACATTCATCATATGCTAATCCCTTCATTCCAAGAATCATTCTTGTGAATCTTCTCTGAACCCTCACCAACATCAGCACAGCCTTTATTAAACACCACAATTGAATTTGTTTCTACCCTGACCAGACACCTGTCTGAGTCACAGAAAAGTACAGCGCCATCAGGCCTACGATATCTACGCTGAGCCAATTTCTTCTAAAATCTAAAACCTCTTCAACATGCATGGTTGAGTCAAGCCCCCTCTCACTCGCTGAGCTCCAGACGACGCAGTACCTGTGTAATTTTTCCTCATAAAAAACCACCTGCCTGATTCTGGATTAAATGTTTGTCATGTAATAAAAAGTGTCATATTACATGAAATTGTCCTTTGTTTCCTGTAAGACAGACAGATTCACCACCAGAAATTGCCTCTTGCAATCACAGGAAGAGAAGCAGAAGAGAGTCCCCCAGAGTCACTGTGTCACCAATTTACCTCTAGCGCTCCCACAGCCTCCGCAGCCATACACAGTTGAGACCAAACCATCGGCAAGCCAAGCTCCAGATCCAAACCTCCTATGCGATTAGGAACTCTTCAACACCCCCAGCACCCTCTTGCATTCCAGTTCCGATACCTGGTACCCCTTCAGCCAGTTTCGAGCCGGTCTCCAGCAGTCCGCAGCCTGGTGCGAGTCCCTTGACAGCAGTCCCCAGCAGCCCACAGCCTGCATTCATTCCTCAACAGCTCACTGCCTGTGTGGGTCCTTCAGCCGCAGAATCCCTCACTGGTCCGCTGCCGTGGTCACCGTCCCATGGGTCATCTCCTCTACTTCTCCTACTCAGATGGGAAGGGGGGGGGGGTGTTGGTCTCCACAATTCTTGGTGCCCTGCGCCAGTCCTCTGCTTCCCTGGTGTACACAACCCCTCAAGGCCACTACCGATCATAGGTGCCGCCATCTTGGTTATGGGATTTTAAAAGCTACTGTCAGCTACTTTAACTGGGACTGGACTGGGTAGTTTGACCCCACGGGAGTGCTGCGTCTCCGCTTCCCGTTCTCCGTGAGTGCGCCCCAGCAACGCCCTGCCGTTGCGGCAGCTCTGGCAGCGCCACCATTATTGATCAATCTGCTGAAACTTCTCTGATCTGCTTCCAAAGTATTTACATCAGGGACCCACACAGGCTGCAGGCAACTTGCAGTCGAGGGTCCTGTGCAGGCAGCTGGAGACTGGCTCATTGGAGCTGGGATTCCAGAGGGTGCTGAGGGCAAGAAGGGTTCCCGAAGGGGCTCGGGCCCTGAAGGCTTCCTGTTCATGTCAGAGATTTGAATCTGGAGTTTGGGTTGCCAAGGGATGGGACAGGACAGGAGTCTCTGCGGCTACAGGAGAGCTGGAGGCGAATCTACGGACATTCAGTGACTCTGAAGGGAACCTATTTAGCTTCTCTTTCTCTCGTGCTGTAAGGGGGACCAACTGGGCAACACTAATGGTGACTCTTTGTCTGCCTTACGGCAGGCAGAAGTTAGTATATTGTGTATGTTACATTCGTAATGCGACAATTAAAGGAACCTGTAATCAAGGAGATCAACACAAATACACTGTATTTATATCCATCAATTCCAATGGAGAGGAATGACTGAAGGAGAAAGTCTCATTGTTTTTAAATTAATTGAGTTATTATTTGTAAGTGCATTTTCTCAAATAGTCTGTGATATCTGAGTGCTACTTGCTTCTGGATTCTGTGACATCAGATCCTAGTCTGGAGAGTTCAACTCAAAAATTCTGTGATCACTGGAATGGTGGAAACTTTACCATGTCCATCCATAGAGGCATATAGCCAAAATTGTCTGTGTTTGGTGAATATTCCTCTAAGATTCAAGAATCCTTTATTATCATGTTATAGTACAGAATTACCCAAAATTACCTTCTGCCTACTGTAAGACAAAGAGTTGCCATTAGTGCCGTCTGGTGCCTCTTAGAGTACGAGAGAAAGAGAAGCAAAAGAGAGTCCCTTCAGAGTCACTGAATGTCTGTGGATTCCCCTCTAGGGCTCCTGCAACCTCTGCAGGAAGACGGACACCCAATCCGTCAGCAACCTGAGCTCCAGATCCAAACCTCTGATACGATCAGGAAGCCTTCAGCAGAGGCGGACCATCCTCTGTGTGGAAAAAGTTCCCTCTGGAGTCCCACTTAAATCTTTTCCCTCACATCAAACCCATCACCTTGAACTGGATTCTTGTCTTTGCTGTCTAACATATTGCATTTGGTGAAGGTGGGAGGCAATGTCTCCTCCTCTACAATCACACACCAGCACTCCTCAGTCCCCTACTAACCTCCCTCCATACCCATGGCTGTGCAGCCCACTATCTTTCCAACTCCATCCTCAAATTTACTGACAACACCGTTGGAGTGGCAGGGTATCCAATATCAATGGGACAGAATACAGGAAAGGGATGGACGATCTAGTCTCAAAAAGGTGACTTCAGGAGAGGGGACAGAGTCACACCCTTGTCCACATTAATAGCTCCAAAGTCAAAAAGGGAGTTGGCTTCAAACTCTTTGGAACAAAACATCTCAATGACCTGACCTGGGATAATGAAGAGCTCAAGCCTGGAACATTGGTTATGGATCCTTCCTTTTTAAATATTTTTATTGACATAAAGTATGCACAATATTAATGATAGATGACAAATTAGATAACTATATAACATGCATAACTCAAAATGACATCAAGTAAAGAAAGAAAAAAATAAAGTTTTTCACATATAATGTGATTCTAAAATCTGTCCTGGTGATGGCTAAAGAAAATATGTACTTTGTTCATGAAATAGAACAGCAAATACTAAGATTTGAAAGCAATATTATGGCTAGAGGTTATAAAAGTTTGGTATGCTTTATTTGGTATTATGGGAGGGAGTGACATAACGTTAACAACATCTCAGCTGCACGTATCCGCTTTTACTTCTCTTATGGCGAGGGGGTCAGACGGAGGGACGTTTCCCCGTCTAATCACGTTCAATGACATCACGTCAGGTTTAAACTCAGAGAAGATGATGCTCGATTTCCGATGTGAATGTAAATTTTCAAACACTGTGGGGACCCTTTTTGAGTTACTTTTACAATCTTTGATTTGTTATGAAGGTAGAAGTGTTGACGAATGAGGTAATTTAACACTCTGAGAATAATTCTGCCTTCCTATTTTTTTCTGGCCAAACAGCTTCTTTCTTGGTGGTGGGTTTAGATTTTCTCTTTTTTATAATAAAATATCAGAACAAACTTCCCTCCCCTCCACAGTCTCCATCTACATCTCCCACTGCCTGGGCAAAACAGCTGACACACTGAAAGACACGACACTCCCCAGACACACTCTCTTCTCCTCCCCCACCCCCCATTGGGGAGAAGGCTCAGGAGTGTGAAAGCACGCATCAAAGGCCTTAAAGAGAGTTTCTCCCCTGCAGCCATCAGGCTTCTGAATGACCCCTCACAACAGTGTTAACATGCTGCCCTTGCTTGGTACTAAATGGTTTCTCTCATTTTAATGCTCTGTTCTGTAACTTCTCTTGTCCAGTCACTTTGAATGGTTGTATGAATATCTAAGTTGACTTGCTGGTCTGTTAGTGGAAGAACCCTTCTCACTGTACATGTATAATGTGACAATATATTTGAAACAGACCCTTGATTTCTTAAACCATCCACTCTGGTGTGGATAAAGACTAGGTATTCACTTTACCTATGCCCCTTGCAATTTTATAAACCTCTATTATGTCACCCCTCAGCCTCCTACACTCCAGGGAATAAACTCCTAGCCAATCCAACCTCTCCCTCCAGTCCTGGTAACATCCTGGTGAATCTTCCCTGCCCCCCTCCCAACATATTCCTGTGCCTGAGTGACCAGAACTGCACACAGTGCTCTACAAGAGGTATTACCAATACCTTGAGCAGTGAATCATAAAGTCGTATACCCCATCCAATGAAGGGCAGTGCACCAAACGCCTTCGTTGCCATCTTACCCTCTTGAGTAGCCACTTTCAGGAAACTAAGCCCAGATACTCTGAGGTCTCTCTCTTCTACAACACTCTCCAGAGCCCTACCATCTATCACGCAAGTCCAGCCCTGTTTGGCTACCTCATACTTATCAACCATTTGCACTCGAATGAAACATGCAAGTGTGACTGTAGTAAAAACACACCGAACTGCTAGAGGAACTCAGCCAGCCTTGTATCCAGGACATCGCAGTCACTCTGTGGCTCCACTAAGTGTCCAAAGATCAGTTCAACCCTTTGACTCTGAACCAAGTTCCTCAAGCTACCAAATTCAATGCAGGTGTATTTCTGTGTCACAGAGCAGCCACAACATTACTCTGTCTACCGCAGTTTAAATAATTTATCTATTCATTAATTAAGTTTGTCCAAGATAAGCTCATGATCTGTAATTTTGCTAAAAGCTCAGCTATGGATCGGGGGCAGGAAGAGGTTGCATGTCTGTGCTTGCAGGTTGCAGGAAGGGTTTACAGATGGACAACGGATTTGGGTAGCAGCCACCCTGGGAAGGCGCCAAGGGCCAAAAAGGGGTAGATGGAATGGAGCAGCAAGATCAGGAGGAGAGTGTTTGGGTAAAAATGTGATCAAATCCCAATAGCTGACATCACTGAGGGGCGGCATTGCCCTCTGGTGGGAACCATCCTTACAGCCATTCAAATTAACCACGCAAACTCCATTTGCCACTCCTTGGCCGACCCATACATCTGATCGAGATCCTGTGTAAACTTGGATATCCTTCCTCACTCTTCACTAAACCATCAATTTTGGTGTCATTTGCAAATTTGCTAATTATATTAACTATGGTGTCACCAAACTTGGTAATACAGATGACAAACAGTGGATTGGCACTGGTCTCTGTGGCACATCACTGGACACAGGCCTCCAATCTGCTGCCCTGTCTCCTCCCACATATGAACACATTGGCTCACCTTGGATCCCATGTGATCTGACCTTTCAGAGAAACCCACCATGCAAGACATTTCCAAAGGCAACATCCACTGCCCAACCGTCAACAATCCACCTTGTCACCCCTCCAGAAAACTCCATCAGATTTGTGAGACTCAACTTGCCACACATGAATCTCATCAGTCCCTGATAACAAAACGCTAACAGATCCTGTCCCCCAGAATCTCCATTGAGGGAGTGTCAGAGGGAGGTGGTGAGGGAGTGTCAGAGGGAGGGAGTGAGGGAGTGTCAGAGGGAGGGAGTGAAGTAGGGTTAAAGGGAGGTAGTGAGGGAGTGTCGGAGTGAGATAGTGAGGTAGGGTCAGAGGGAGGTAGTGAGGGAGGGTCGGAGGAAGTGTTGGAGGGAGGTAGTGAGGGAGGGTCAGAGGGAGGTAGTGAGGGAGTGTCAGGGAGATATCGAGGGATCATCAGAGGGAGGGGTGAGGGAGCATACGAGGGAGTGAGGGTGGGAGCGAGAAAGTGTTGGAAGGAGGTAGAATATATTGCAGACAGGTGAAAGGAAGGCTATGTAAATCTGATCATGCTTCTCAATCACAGGTACAAATTCGACACTGTTTACATGTTCTCCTCGTGTCTGCATGCATTTCCTCCATGCCTCCGGTTTCTTCCCACCCTTCAAAATGTACTGGAGTTGTTGAAGGTTAATTATGTATAATTGAGCAGCGCGGGGTCGGTGGATGGAAGAACCAATTGCTGTGTTCTATTTTGAAATTTAAATTTAAATTCTTGAAGATGAAATAGCCACTAGTTGTCCGAGATTGTGAAAAACTTTGTGTGCATAACAACGGAGGCTGAAGTCACACATGGAGACTGCAGCTGGTGGAATCTTGCAGCGGCAAAGAATCTTCTGGAGGAACTCTGAGATGTTGAGCACAGAGACTGCAGCAGACTGTGTGAAGAATGGGGCAGCTGGAGTTTGGAATGAAACATGAAATCCTGCAAGCACTGTGATTACTGACGTTTCAGGCCTGGACCCTTCCTCAAGGAAGTAGGCATCTGCATTCAAGACTGGGAAGAGAAAGGGAGGGGGAGTTTGCATGGTGAATTTGAATGGCTGTAAGGATGGTTTCCACCAGAGGGCAATGCTGCTCCTCAGTGATGATTGGGATTTGATCACATTTTTACCCAAATCCTCCCTTTCTGATCTTGCTGCTCCATTCCACCTACCCATTCCCGGCCCTTGGCGCCCTCCCAGGGTGGCTGCTACCCAAATCTGTTGTCCATCCGTAAACCCTTCCTGCAACCTGCAAGCACAGACGTGAAATTCCCTCCAGTTTCCCGATCCATAGCTGAGCTTTCAGCAAAATTACAAATTATGAGCTTATCTTGGACAAACTTAATTAATGAATAGATAAATTATTTAAACTGCAGTAGACGGATTAATGTTGTGGCTGCTCTGTGACACAAAAATACACCTCCATTGAATTTCATAGCTTGAGGAACTTGGCTCAGAGTCGAAGGGTTGAACTGAGCTTTGGACACTCAGTGGGGCCACAGAGTGATAATGATAATGATGTCCTGGACACTTGAGTGCAAGACCAGCTGAGTTCCTCTAGCATTTCAGTGTGTTTTTACTACAATCACAGTGTCTTCAAACTTCCGTGTTTCATTTGAGTGCAAGCAGTTGTTAAGAGAAGAACAGGTCAGGGCAGCTAATCTAGCAGACAGCACTCCAGGGGTTTTAGATCTTGTATTTGGATCTTAGAACATCATAGCACAGTACAGTTCCTCAGGGATCTGTTCTGGGACCCCTGCTCTTTGTGATTTTTATAAATGACTTGGGCGAAGAAGTAGAGGGTAGATTTGCTGATGACGCAAAGGTTGGAGGTTTGTGGATAATGTTGAAGGTTGTTGTAGCTTACAACAGGATATGGATAGGATTGGACAGAAAAGTGGCAGTCGGAGTTCAATCTGGTTACGTGTGAAATGATGCATTTCGGATGGTTGAACTATAAGACGAAGTTTGGTAGAACAGAGGGACCTTTGGATCCAAATCCATAGATCTCTCAAGGTTGTTGTGCAGGTTGATAGGATAGTTAAGAAGGCTAATGGTATGCTGGAATTCATTGTCAAGTCAAGTTTATTGTCATCTGATCGTACAAGTACAACCCAACAAAACAGTGTTCTCCGTTCCTCGGTGCAAAACACGCAGACACACAACCAGACATGACACACACACACACACACACACACACACAGGGAAACAATGCATATGCAGGACATGTATTTAATCTATTTTGTTTTGTACATATGAGAGTCTCGGAGGGTCAGTGTGAGCAGTTTCCTTGGTCGTTCAGCATTCTCACTGCCCGTGGGAAGAAGCTGTTCCTCAGCCTGGTGGTGCTGGCTCTGATCCTCCCAGGGTTTGCGCCAGTACAAGAGTTAGAGGGGGCATTAGGGTAATGGGGTGGGGGGCACAGTTCAATACTCATAAACTCGTACAGTGGAGGGAGGGGGTGCTGGTACCTACCTGCTGAATGAATGTTAATCTCCTCCAACATGGCCAGCCAAAAGCTCTGCTTTTATTTTGTGGAGAGTCTCTAGCATGTGTCAAGCTAGTGACGCGGCAGGGAAGGGTCTGATGGGGAGTGATGGCTGCGAGTGTAAGGGGGGGGTGTTAATGCCTGCAAATACCCCCTCCTTGCCACCAACCCTGGATACTCCTGTAACTCTTCCCCGACGGGAGCAGCTGAAAGGTGCTGTGTGGAGGGTGGAAGGGGTCCTCAATGATTTTGCGCGCCCTCTTCAGACAACGATCCTGGTAAATTAGTCAGGGGTTTGAGTTCAAGAGACGCGTGGTAATGTTGCAGCTCTCTGAGACAAGGTTTGCAGAGCTAGGACTTTTCTCTTTGGAGTGAAGAAGGTTGAGAGGAGACTTAATAGAGGTCTACAGGATTCGGAGAGACATTGATAAGGTAGACAGTTAGCACCTTTTTCCTAGGCTGAGAGTAGCAAACTCCAGAGGGCGTCTGTACAAGATGAGGGGAGGAAAATTTAGGGGAGATGTCAGGGGGAAGGTTGTTTTTATATACAGAGAGTAATGGTGCCTGGAATGCATTGTCAGGGGTGGAAGTGGAGGCTGGAGCAATAGAGGCATTTAAAATTCTTAGAAAGGCACATGGATGCAAGAAAAATAGAGGTTTATGGGTATGAGGTAGGGAAGGTCTAGTTTGTTGAGTAGGTTTGTATAGGTCAGCACAACATTGTGGGCTAAAGGGCCTGTACTGCACTGTAATATTCTATGCTCTGGAGTATTCAGCCCAAAACTTTGGCTCACCCATTGAGTTCCTCCAACATTTTGTGTGTAGCTGATGCAGGAAGAATAACAACATGGGAGAGAGGACTGTGTAAACTGCAGGAAATGACAATAGGGGATAGTATTGTTCAAGGGGATGGATGCCATGCTGAGTTTGTTTACTTGCCACATTATACCACCTTCAGCGAGAATGGTTCTTCTGTGAGCAGTGTAACAGGTTATCTTTAACATTCATTCAGCCATATAAAATGGAAGAGCCCCATTAGCAAAGTATAGAAGGACTATGAGTATGTAGAATCTAAATGATAGGGCAAAGCCAGCATGGATTTCTTAAGGGAAAGTCTTGCTAAACAAACCTATCGGAATTTTTTGAAGTAACAAGCAGACTGGATAAAGGAGATGCAGTGGATGTTGTGTCGTGGAATTTTCAGAAGGCCTTTAACAAGATGCTGTACAGGAGGCTACTTAACAAAGTAAGAGCCCATGGTGTAACAGGAAACATACTAGTGTGGGTGGAGCATTGGCTGATTGGCAGTAAGTCAAGAGTTGGAATACAGGGATCATATTCTGGTTGGCTGCCAGTTGCTAGTGGTGTTCTACAGGGGTCGGTGTAGGGACCGCTACTTTTTATGTTGTATATCAATGATTTGGATTCTGGAATGAACGGCTTAGTGGACATGTTTGCGGATAATACAAAGGTAGGTGGAGGAGCAGGTAGTGCAGTGGAAACACAGAGGACGCAGAAGGACACGGACAGAATAGGAAAATGAAATATAATGGCAGAAAGTGTACGGTCATCCACTTTGATAGAAAAAAATAAATGGGCAGAATATTTTCTGATTGGGGAGACAATTGAAAATGCACAGATCCAAATGGATCTGGGAGTCCTTGAGCAGGACAGCCTGAAGGTAAAAGTAAGTTGAGTGGGTTGAGAAGAAGGCGAATTCAATGCTGGCATTGAATTCATTTCAAGAGGAATAGAACATCAGAGCAGGGATGTGATGTTGAGGCTTTATCAGGCTCTGGTGAGACCCCACTTGGAATATTGTGAGCAGTTTTGGGCTCCTCATTTAAGAAAGGATGTGCTGACATTGGAGAGGGATCAGAGGGTTGATTCCAGGAATGAAAGAGTTATTATACAAGGAGCGTTTAACAGCTCTTGACCTGTACTCAATGGAATGAGGAGGGATCTCATTGAAACATTTTGAATGTTGAAAGGCCTGGACAGATTTGATGTAGAAAGGTTGTTTCCAATGGTGGGAGAGTCTAGGACAAGAGGCCACAACTTCAGGATACGGAGGAATTTCTTCAGCCAAAGGGTGGTAAATCTATGGAATTTGTTTCCAAAGGTTACTGTGGAACCAGATCATTGGGTGCAATTAAGACAGATTGATAGGTGGTTGATTGACCAGGGCATCAAAGGTTGTGGGGAGAAGGCCGGGCAGTGGGGCTGAGGGGGAGAAGGCCGGGCAGTGGGGCTGAGGGGGAGAAGGCCGGGCAGTGGGGCTGAGGGGAAGAAGGCCGGGCAGTGGGGCTGAGGGGGAGAAGGCTGGGCAGTGGGGCTGAGGGGAAGAAGGCCGGGCAGTGGGGCTGAGGGGGAGAAGGCCGGGCTGTGGGGCTGAGGGGGTGAATGGACCAGCTCCTGATTAAATAGTGGGGCAGACTCAATGTACTGAACAGCCTATTTCTGCTCCTACATTATGTCTTAATTATTACTTATAGTTTTCAACTGAAATAAATAACGTGCCAAATAAGTGTCTTTATGTGAGACATGGTGGGCTGAAATGCCTCTTTCTGCGCTGTGATTCTATCCCTCTAGGTCATAGCAGTACAATCACACTTCCATTCCCTCTAAACAACCAGCACCAGTATTTTCCCCCTTTTTTTTTCTTAGCTCCACGTAAATTGATCCTACCACGATCTGCCAACTTCTCACCGCCGCTCTCCTCCCATCCTTTACATTTAAGGAGAGGGTTCTAAACCCAGTAATAATTCATTGAGAAGTAAAGACTCAATGGCAAGGTGGGGATGAAGTCCAATTGAAAGACATGTAATGTGTCTAAGGTTAATGGTAGGCCATGGGAAAAGTTTTAGAAACCAGCAAAGGATGTGTCAAATTGTAAAGAGGGACAGATGGGCAGAAATTGGTAAGAGAGATGAAAGCAGAGAGAAAGAGCTTTTAGAAATGGATGAAAGAGTATAAAGTAGTCTCTCTGGGAGTGTCAGCCTTGGGCAACGGCTGGAGGAAGTCAGAGCAGCTCCAAGAGTGGAAACAGACAGTGGACATTTTGGCCCACTCCCTTTTCATCGTCTAAAGTTTTTCTTTAAAAAAAGGGTTGATCTTACATGTATGATGGGGGAAGGAGCCGGAGAGGGACCAGAATAGGGTATTGGACGAAAGATGTCAACTAGAATAAAACACGAAAGTCTGCAGACACCGTGATCGAAGTAAAAACACAACGCTGGAGAAACTCAGCAGGTCACACAGCGTACTTTATATAACCAAGATAAAGATACATAACCAACATTTCGGGCTTGAGCCCTTCATTAAGGTAGGAGCAAAATGTAGGCAGGTGCTCGATGTCAACTTCCAGGTGGGACTTGGGCTTTCACCCTTTGGCCCTGAGTTGAGGGCATTCTTCGCCAAACCTGATTAGCTCCTCTGTTGTTTAATTGGCGAGCCTGCCTGAGGCTCGAAGCCCTTCCCCTCAGGCTGAGGAACTGAAGGATACCAGAGAGCTACTTCTTGGAATCAAGGTTCAAAAGGTCAATCGCAGAATCGAGCAGGTAATTAAAAGAGAGAGAGACAGCAGGTTTCATCCAGCTGCCAACTCGTAGGAAAACCAATTACTGGGAATGGCAGAACACAAAGGAAGGCCAGGCTCTATCCTGATATCAGCTCTTCCTGCAACCTGTGGGTAAACAGTCTAATCCCTCAATAATCAGCTCTGTCAATTAGCCAACTCTTCAGTAAACTCAAGACAAAGCCAATGTTTGCTAAAAATAATGCTCTCCCACAGCGCTGGAAACAGCAACAATTTTTATGCAGACAATCTCTCCCAATGAATCTCAACCACACTGACTCTCTTCCTCCTGTCTCCTCACTTTGCCCTCCTCATCTCAAAATTACACCCTTCACTTCTCGATGGAGTTAAACAGATGCAGGGGCAAGTGCATCACACAAACAACATGTTTGTGTACTGCACCCTTCGTTTCTCCCTCAGTCTCCTCGTCCCTCCCCTCCTCCATCCCTCCTGTCCCCTCCTCCCCTCTTCCTGCACTCCCCACCTCCTGACCCTCCCATACCCCTCCTCCCGCCACTCCTCTCCTCCCCTCAGTCCCTCCTCCCATCATTCTCCTCCTCCTATCACTCTCCTCCTATCACTCTCCTCCACTGCTCCCCTCCCCTCCTCCCATATCCTGTCCCCATTCCTCCCCTTCTCCCCTCCCTGTCACTCCCTCCACCTCTCCTGCTGTCACTCCCCTCAGTCCCCTCCTCCCCTTGCTCCCCTCAGTCCTCTCCTCACTCACACTAATTCCACTCATTCACTCCCCCCACACCCTCCTCATACCAGCTCCTCCTCTTCCCTCACTGTCCTCCAGCTTCCCCTCCCTTACCTTCCCTGTTACACAGGAACTGACTCCACCCTCCCCATTGCTCACAGTAGGAGCTGTGCTCAGAGATGGGCAGCACTGATGTGACCTTCCAGCTCCCTCAGTGGGATGGACTGGGGGGTGGCAGATAGTGGGGTGGACTGGGGGGATGGCAGGTACTCCTCAGTGGGGTGAGCTGGGGGGATGGCAGGTACTCCTCAGTGGGGTGAGATGGGGGGATGGCAGGTACTCCTCAGTGGGGTGGGCTGGGGGGATGGCAGGTACTCCTCATGTGGGGTGGGCTGGGGGGATGGCAGGTACTCCTCATGTGGTGGGCTGGGGGGGTTGTAGGTACTCCGCAGTGGGGTGGGCTGGAGGGGGGGGGTTGGCAGATACTCCTCAGTGGGGGGATGGCAGATACTCCTCAGTGGGGGGATGGCATGCACTTCTCAGTGTGGTGGGCTGGGGGGGTGGCAGGCACTCCTCAGTAGGGTGAGCTGGGGGGTGGCAGGTACTCCTCAGTAGAGTGGGCTGGGGGGATGGTAGGTACTCCTCAGGGGGGTGGGCTGGGGGGGGTGGCAGGTACTCCTCAGAGGGGTGGGCTGGGGTGGTGGCAGGTACTCATCACTCGACCATGCCCCAAAATGAGCCAATGCCATCAGATGTCAGCTTGTCCTCATATCCTCCCCACTCCTCACTCACTCCACAGAGTGTATACAACTGATGCTCAGGGTGAGTTTGGAACAGCAATCCCCACATCTCTGCTCCAAAAGACCATAAAACATAGAAGTAGAATTAGGCCATTCAGCCCTTCGAGTCTACTCTGCCATTCCAATCATTGCTGATATATTTTTCATCCTATCCCCATCTCCCACCTTCTCCCCAATATCCTTTGACACCCTTACTAATCGAAAACCTGTCAACCTCCTCTTTAAATCTACCCATTGACTTGGCCTCCCACAACCATCTGTGGCAGCGAATTCTACCGATTCACCCCCTCTGGCTGAAGAAACCTCCCCTTCTTTGATCTAAAGGCACATCCTTTTACTCTGATGGTGTGCCCTCTGGTCCCAGACTCTCCCAGTACTGGAAATATCTTCTCCATGTCTTCTCTGTTCAGCCCTTTCAGTACTCAACAGGTTTCAATGAGATCCATCCGCATGCCTCATGCTGTGCACAGCTGGAGACTGAACCATCTCAGCGAGGGAGGATGTACTGGCAAGGGGAAAGAGTCTGTGTGATAGCTTGGATGGTGGAACATTTCTAAATGCTGCCCGACACACTGAGTTCCTCTGAATCCTTGTATCACTGCTCTAGATCAGCCATTCTCAACAGGATCCATACGCGGGCCACAGCACATTCAAGGGTGGGGGGAGGGGGGAGGTTCATGGACTGAAAGCATAAGTTTTTTTTATGTAGTCAGTAGGGGAGAAGTACAGAAGAAACCAACTAAACTTGATTGATCCCCAGGGAAGGGGGCTATAAACTTTGAGCAGAGCCCTAAGGGGGCCATAGCCAAAGTAAGATTGCAAATGGCTGCACTAAAGCCTGCCATTTCTTGTCACCCTTTGTGCTTTCACTGAGCTGTTCAGGCACAGTAACAAGGCTGGTCAGCCCCCCAGTCATGGCCGCAAATTTTGAGTGCCCCTTAACAAGTGCCCTGAATCGCGGAGAGGGGCTGTAGGTCAATCGTGTGTAATTGGGTAGCATGGGCTCATGGGCCAAACAGACCTGTTAGTGTGCTGAATGTATGTATGCATATCTAAATACCAATGAATGGTTCAGTGATGGGTTTGCTGAAACGAACTGATGGCTCTCAAGGCCCGAACCTTTGGGCAAAATCAACTGGGCATTGGTTGTGTTGGATAGAAATTATGCCACACTCTTCGGAGGGCAGGGTCAGAATGTTGGTGGCCAAATGCCAATCTCACAGGAAGACCGTTAGCACAAGAAGTACACAGTAAGGGTGGTTGTTCCTGGTCCTCATGACATCCACGATCATCTCCTTCATCTTGTCAACGTTGAGACTCGGGTTGTTACACTCACACCGTATCATGAGACTTTCCACCCCTTCTCTGTAATGTGAGGATATTAGATCAGGAACTGAGAGAAGACCATCATATTGGCAGAACTGACTCAAGGGGCTGAATGGCCTTCTCTTGCTTGTTAATTGGAGTAGCAGAAATAAGAACCAATGAATCATGGTGCTTTTGTTAGAAATACAATATCCATAAGCTTTGGGAAAGGAATGCAATATAATTTAGCACTATTAAACATTAAATAAGGTTGCTCACAGGAGTTAAACAACAAGCAAACATGCTGGAGAAACTCAGGAGGTCACATAGTGTTCTTTATGTAGCAAAGAAGCAATGTTTTAGGCATGAGCACTTCATTGAGGTATGATCAAAAATCAAGCAGGCGTCAGAATGAAATGATAGGGGGATGAGAGGCAGAGGTCCACATGCATGAGGTCATAGGTGGATATTGGTGGGAGGGAAGAAGATCTAATCTCATCCAATACATCGTTCTCTGCAATATCTGCCACCTACGACGTGATCCCACCACCAGACACATCTTCCCCTTGCTGCCTTCTGCAGGGACCGCTCCCTCCGTGACTCCCTCATCCACTCATCCCTTCCTACTTAATCGCCCCCTTGGTACCAACCCCTGTGACCGCAGGAATTGCTGCACTTGTGCCCACATCTCCTCCTCCACCACCATTCGGGTTCCCAAACAGCCCTTCCAAATGAAGCAACACTTCACTTGTGACTCTGCAGGGGTTATCTACTGCAGCCCATTCTGGTCTCCTCTACATCAGAAAGACTGGACACAGACTGGGAGATCATTTTGTTGAGCACCTTTGCTCTGTCCATTGCAATAATATGGATCTCCCAGTGACCATTTCCATTCTGCGCACCACTCCCGTGCCGACATGTCTGTCCATAGCCTCGTGCACTGCCAAACTGAGGCCACCCGCAAATTGGAGGAACAACACCTAATAATCCATCTGGGCACTCTCCAACCAGATGGCTTTAATGTCAACTTCCCAGGATCCCTCTGTCTCCTTTCCTCCAGTTCCCCACCTCCCTTTAGAGAGCTGCCCCCCTCCCCCTATCATTTCCTTCCCTATGACCTCTTGCCTGTGCTCCTCCCCTGACCATTTTATTCAGGCGCCTGCCTGCTCTTTGCTCATACCTTGATGAAGGCCTCAGCCCCAAAACATTGGTTCTGTATCTTTGCTACATAAGGAATGCTGCGTGACCTGCCGAGTTTCTCCAGCATTTTTGTATATTGAAGTAAGATTGCTCAGTTCACTTACATCTTGAGACTTGATCTATCAGAGGTGACATTTACTCCTTGAACCTTGTTGGCAAACTCAGATTTTATTCTTTAATCCCAGACTTTATTTCACACTTCTAGCAATTTCAGAGCTGCCTTGGAAGTTCAAAAACAATGTGCTGGAGAAACTCAGCTGGTCATGCAAAGACCATGGAAATCAATGGGTACTTGACATTTCTGGCCTGATCTCATCATTAGGAATGGAAGATCTCCTGCATGTTCTAATTTCCTCTGCATCTCTCTCCTTAACATCTTCAGACCCAAATGTCACCAGGTTGAAAGACAAGTCAAGTTTGTTGTCACCTGAACAAGTCCAACCTGACAAAACCGCATTTTCTAGTCCTTGGTGCAAAACTCACAGACACACAACCAAATATAACACACATGAAGACAAATAATACATACGCAGGTCAATTATTCAAATGTACAAATAAATAAATATTGCTTCACAAATATGAGAATCTCAAATGGTTAATGTGAGCAGTTCCTTTGGTCGTTCAGCATTCTCACTGCCCGTGGGAAGAAGCTATTCCTTATCCTGGTGGCGCTGGCTCTGATCCTCCTGTACCTCTTCCCCGATGGGAGCAGCTGAAAGATGCTGAGTGCAGGGCGGAAGGAGTCCTCAATGATTTTGTGCTCCCTTTTCAGTCAACGATCCTGGTAGATTGGGTCAATGGGGGTGGGGAGGGAGACTCAAGTGATCCTCTCTGCCACTCTTATTGTCTGGTGGATTGACCTCTGATCCATTTCTCTGCAGCAACCGTACCACACTTTTTTTTGCAAACTTTATTTAAAATTTTCAAAATACTATCAAACAATACATAAAATAGAAATCAAAATAAACTACAACTAAACCCAACCCATCCACCCCCACCCCCACCCTCAGCAAAACCCGCAAGGGAAGCAAAAAAAAGTACTTAAAAAACCCATACAATACCTTAAGATATTACTAAACCCATACATTTCAAATAAGGTGACCACATCTGAACAAAAAAAATTATAACTATCATACAAAATATATTTATTTTCCATATAAATACAGGATCTCAATTCATTATATTGCCGACGAACTATATTCACTTCAACATCATCCTTCCACCAAGAAATCGCCACACATTTACATGCAATAGCCAATCCTAGATGAAGAAAAGCGATCTGAAACTTATCCAACCCCAAATCATTAAATAAAACTGTATAACCTAACAAAAAAACTTTCAGATCTAATAAAAATTTAATCAAACAATTTTTTAAGACATTCTCTAATTCTTTCCCAAAACGATTGAACCTTATCACAAAACCAAACTGAATGTAAAAAAAGTTCCTATACACTGTCCACATCTAAAACGCACCTCTGAATCACTAAGGATGTTATACAACAAATGCCAAATGGGAAGTCTCCGGGTGACGATGGATTTTCTGCTGAATTTTATAAAGTTTTTTATGAAGATTTATCCCCTTTATTTATGGATGTTCTTCAACAAGTGACACAGGAACAAGCTTTACCGGAGTCTTGTTCAAGTGCATAATAACAATAATACCAAAAAAATAGAGATCCTTTGAATGTAGCTTCATACCGTCCAATTTCTTTATTAAATGTGGATTATAAAATAATAGCAAAATTATTGGCAAATAGACGGTAAATATTTGCTTCAGTTAGTATATGTAGATCAGGTGGGTTTTATTAATAATAGATATGCTTCTGATAATATTCTTAGAGTGATTTCTTTGATCAATGCATCATGTCAGCAACCCAACTTACCAATGGTAGTCGCACTTGATGCGGAAAAGGCATTTGATCGGGTTGAGTGGAATTTTTTTATTTAAAGTGTTGGAGAAGTTTGAATTTGGACCATTTTTTATTGGTTGGGTTAAGGCATTATAATAATCCAGTTGCTAGGGTGGTAACAAATGGTCAAACCTCTTCATTATTTAAATGATCCCGTTCAACACGTCAAGGTTGTCCTTTGTCACCAGCTCTATTTGCGTTGGTCATAGAACCGTTAGCTCAACCAATAAGACAGAACAAAAATATTAAAGGTATAAGGATAGTGGATGATGAATATAAGATTAATCTGTTTGCAGATGATGTTTGATATATTTATTGTATCCAGAACATCTTTAATTCATTTCCAAAAATGTTTAGAACAATATGGCGTATTGTCTGGATATAAAGTGAATTGGGATAAAAGTGAAATACTACCAATTTCAGATGGAGATTATGCTCAATGTAGGCAAATTACTAAACTATGTTGGACTGATAAAGTTAAATATTTGGATATAATGATTGATGTAAAAATTCAATTGTTGTATAAATTAAATTATCTTCCTTTAATGAGAAAGATTAAGGCAGATTTGATTAAATGGAAAGATTTACCTTTGTCATAAATAGGATGAGTAAATTGTATTAAGATTAATATTTTTCCATGTATTCAATATCTTTTTCAATCAATTCCTTGTTTACTTCCTAAATCTTTTTTTTTCAAGATTTAAATAAGGCTGTACAAGAATATTTATGGAAGGAAAAATTAGCTGGAATAGTGTGGCATAAATTAACCTGGAAATATGCTTTGGGAGGTTTACAATGACCTCATTTTCAGAATTATTATGAAGCTGCTCAATTAAAATTTATTAATTGTATGATAGATGTTTCGTAACCTCCTAATTGGGCTAGGGTTGAATTAGCTAATATTTCAGAGTTTTATCCTCATCAGTTTATATTTAAGTGGAATCCTGCTTTATTACAGAAATATAATGTGCTGGTTTTAAAGCATTTATTAGAAATTTGAACTAACAGGAATTTTATTATAGGCACAAAAGGAAAAATACCAATTCAAACTCCATTATATCAAAATATTCCTTTTTCTTGGAATAACAGATTTTTAAAGGAATGGCAGATTCAGGGTATAAAAGTGTTAGGGGATTGTTTTGAGGAAGGTAAATTCCTTTTAATCAACTTAGGAAAAAATTTGGAATATCAGCAAATTCTTTATTTGTGTACTATCAAGTTAGAGGATTAGTGAAAGATAATTTTGGAAGAGAAATGAAAATTCCCAAGTTAATGAAATTTGAATTTTTGATTTCTCATTTGTCAAATAAGGGCATTATTTCTGATATGTACATATTGTTGCAGGGTACTATGGATAAACCAAATTTAGATGAATCTAAGAGTAAGTGGGAACGGGATTTAATTTGTGATATTGATCAGGAAAATTGGGAGATTATGTGTTATGATGGAGTGACTAAATTGCTTAATGTAAGGTATAGTATGGTTCATTATAATTTTTTGCATCAGTTGTATCTGACCCCTGAGAAATTGAAGAAATATGGAGCAACCATACCACACTTGATGTATCCAGCGAGGATGCTCTCGATGGAGCTCCTATCTAATGGTGGCCGATTAGATCACAATAAATTGCCTTTGTGTCCAGATGAGTGGTAAAATCTGGGAAGAGTTGATGGGATTGGGGGTAGAATGAATGGGAATTCATGTAGGATTCGTGAAAATTAGTCATTTTATATATGCGTATGTCTCATATATCTAGATGTGTTATGCCTGGATGTGCATTTACATGAATTTAGGAGAATGCAATTTCATTGGACTCTACTTGAGCAATTGGATGATAATGAACTTGAACAACCTGCTGGAAGAACTCAATAGGTCAGCATTGGTGGGAGAAAAAGAATGGTCGGTCCTTCACCAACACTCAGTGTCAGGTCCCTGCCCGAAATCTGTCCCAGCGATGCCGATTGACCTGCTGAGTTCCTCCTGCAGATTGTGCTTTGCTCCAGATTCCAGCATCTGCAGTCTCTTATGTTTCCCCCCGCCAAACCCCAGGTAAATGGATGCTTGAGGGTCAGTGCAGAGTCAGTGGGCTGAAGGGTCTGTTGCCATACTATATGACTCCATTTACTTAAACACTGTTCATTCTTTTATCTAGGGTATCATGAGGGCAGCAGTCAGAGGAGGCAGATGCTGAAGTCTAAATGTTGTTAGGAAGCAGTAATTTCTGGGCTGTCATCTTGAAGGAGCTATACATTTTCAAATCTTAAAATTATAATTGAAAGGCATGAACAGCCACAGCTTTCACCACCTCCAACTATAAATAGTTTGGAAACCCTGCATAAACCAATTGGAAACGTACGACAGCTTTGTCCTCTGGCAAATGACAGAATGTAGACCTGGAACAGTGCCCTTCATCCCACAATGACAGTGTTAAAATGACTGCCAAATTTAAACTAAAAATTTGTTGCTTGCAAATTAAATCCCTCTATTCCCCACATATTCTTATATCTATCTAAAAGCCTCTTCACTGCTACTATTGTATCTGCTTCCACCACTACTCCTGGACAGGCACCTATCATTCTCTGTCTAAAAAAAAAATCTCCCTTAAATGCTTCCCCCACCCCTCTCCTTAATGCATGTCTCCTAGTGTGTGACATTTTTACACTGGGATCAAGATTTCAACTATCAACCTCATGATATTATAAATCATAGGGTGGCCTGGTTCGTACAGTACCAGCGACCGGGGTTTGCATCCCGTGCAGTCTGTAAGGAGTTTGTATGTTCTCCCCGTTTCAACATGGGTTTCCTCTGGGTAATCCAGTTTCCCCCCCACCCTTCAAAACGTACAGGGGTTGTATATTAATTGGGTTCCATTGACTTGTGGGCTGAAAGTGCCTGTTCCAAAGTTGTATGTCTAAATAACAGGCCCTTCTGCCCACAAGCCCATGCAGCCTAATTTACACCCAATTAACCTACACCCCAGTATGTTTTGAACAGTGGGAGGATAACGGAGCCCCCAAGGAAAACTCCTTATAGACAGTGCAGGATTCGAACCCTGGTCCTGATCGCTGACGCTGTAAAGGCGTTGTGCTAACCACTACCCCAACCGTACTGCCTGTTTAAGCATAAAAATTTATCTTTAACTATATAACCATATAACCATTTACAGAGCGGAAACAGGCCATGTTGGCCTTTCGAGTCCACACCGGTTCACTGATTTTGTGCATGATAAGTATAGTTGGGAAGGGCTTGCATATTGTAGTTTGAAATCAGCTTTTGAATTTGTAATAAACATTTGTATAAACTGAACTGTTCTCGGTGTGTGATATGTCGGATGATGAAGAGCTGAAGGAAGATCTTCTAAGGTTATCTTGGAGGGTGGGAATACATCAAAACCCTGGGACATGGATGAGCGCTGTGTCGATTGACTGTCTGGTTCTTCTGGGGTCACCTAATCAGTATTAGTGTACCCTGCCTGGGCCATGTCTCGCATGCACCAGGGGATCTGTCTTGTGGGGTCTAATATGTCTGCGAAGAAGTACTGGCCCCGGTATCATCAGCCAGACTGGCACAGTGGTTCTGGATACTGAAAATTTTTACAAAATGATCAGGTCTCCTCTCAGTCTCTAACGCTCCAGACAACACAACTCAAGATTATCCAACCTCAACCCTCCAATCTGGCCAACATCCTGGTAAACCTGGACCCTTTCCAAAGCCTGCGCATCCTTCCTGTAATGGGGGGACCAGAATTGGACAAAGTACTCCAAGTGTGGCCTAAACAAAATTTTACACAGCTGCCATATGACTTCCTTACTTTTATAGTTACTTCCCACCCAATGAGGGCAAACAGATCATATGCCTTCTTTACCACCCTGGGTGTCCATAAAGGATTTTGTCTCTTACAGAAGCCACCCCAGAATATTAACCTGCTCATGTGGAACATAGAACACTGTAGCACCGTATAGGCCCTTCGGCCCTCAGAGTCCTTGTATCCCTTCCTGCCTTGTAAGCCTCTATTTTTCTGTTATTCATATGCCTGTTTAAGAGTCTCTTAAATGCCCCTAATGTTTCGGCCTCCACCACCATCACTGGCAAGGCATTCCAGGCACCCACAACTTCAGATATAGCAGTGGTTTTCAAACTCTTTCTTTCCTCTAACTTCTTTGGCTTGGCTTCGCGGACGAAGATTTATGGAGGGGGTAAAAGTCCACGTCAGCTGCAGGCTCGTTTGTGGCTGACAAGTCCGATGCGGGACAGGCAGACACGGTTGCAGCGGCTGCAGGGGAAAATTGGTTGGTTGGGGTTGGGTGTTGGGTTTTTCCTCCTTTAGATTTTTCCTCTAACATACCACCTTAAGTAATCCCTATGCCATAGGTGCTCTGTGATTAGTAAGGGATAAGGTGGTATGTGAGTGGAAAGAAAACATTTGAAAACCACTGTTTTGACGTAATTGACTCATTATGTGCACGGTTTAAACTCCAAAGGAACTGGGCCAATGACAATTTTTCTCAAGTAAAATATTTGTATAACAATTGAGTCTAGAGCAGTGGTTCTTGACTTTCCCTTCCCATTCACATACCACCATAAGCAATCCCTTACAGAGATATGTGAGTGGAAAGAAAATGTTTGAAAACTACAGATATAGCTTCATATCACTGAACAGTGACACAGATTTTTATGTGAAATTTAAAAAATCTGCAGTTGCTGGGATTGTGATAAATACTCAAAAGTGTTGGAGAATCTCAGCAGGTTCAAAAACTTAGTGGGAGTTGTAGGTCAATGGGTTGTAAATTAGGTAATACAGACTCGTGGGGTGAAATGGCCTGTTATAGTCCTGTATATCTGTAGGTATCTATGCATATCCTGAAGCATCCCGAGGGGGCAAAGATGCATAACCGACGTTTCAGGCTTGAGCCCTTTGTCAAAGTGTGAGTAAAAAGCAGACAGACTCTTGAATCAAAAGGTAGGGGGAGGAGGGAAGAAGGGCTAAGGGGGGGGGGTGGTGCGGAGCACAGGCCAACAGCCATGGGTGGACGTGAATAGTAGGGCAAGAGGGAAAAGATGAGAATTGATCTGAGAGTGGAGTAGCTCTCTGGGTGGAAAGTAGATGGAGGGATAGGGAAAATGAGAGAGACAAGGGGTAGAGAGCTGGAGGAAAGATGACATAGGTATAGAGAAAGCGAGGGGGGGGGGTGGGGCTAATGGAGAAGTTGATGACATCTGGTTGAATAGGGCCCAGATGGAATACGAGGTGCTGTCCCTCCATTTTTTTCTTGGCTCTTGGACTGTACTCAATGGAATACAAAAGGATAAGGGGGATCTCATTTCAAATGCTGAAAGGCCTGGACAGAGTAGATATGGCAAGGATGTTTCGTGTGGTGGGGGATTCTAGGTCAAGAAGGCATATCTTCAGGATAAAACAGCGTCAATTTAAAACAGAGACGTGGAAACATTTCCTTAGTCAGAGGTCTGTGGAACTTGTTACCACAGGTGACTGTGGAAGCGGGGTTGTTGGCTGTACTTAAGGCAGAGATTGACAGATATTTGATTCGTCAGGGCGTCAAGGGTTATAAGGAAAAAGCCAGGAAGTGGGGTTGAGTGGGAGGATGGATCAGCACAAGATTAGAAGGGTGAAGCAGACTCGATGGGCCAATGGGACTACTTCTTCTCCTAGATTTTGTGAATTTGCCAGTGGTCTCAGTTTGGCAGTGCACGATACCACGGAGAGATGCGAGATAGAGCAGGGAATAGAAATGGTTTATTTTTACAATATTAACTTAGTAAAATATCCCTTCTGCTTCATGTACCTGCAAGATCAAGCTGCATTTAGAGATATTTGATGAACGACCACCTTGTCAAAGGCACGGGAGATTGGGAAGAGGAGGTCCCGTGATTTGGGACCAGGAAGCTGAAGGCAATGGAAGAGATTTGAGGCTATGTGTGGATGGGTGCACAGAGGTTGGGGGACTGTCAGATTAAAGGAGCAAGCATGAAAATGACTGTCATGGTAAATCCTATCCGTTACTAGACAGGCAACCAACTAGGTCAGCGAGCAGCGGGGGGTGTGAATTGGGACACAAGAGTTTCGCATGGCCGGCCTCAAATTTCACAAGTTTTCATTAGGCTCAAGGTGATCTTTGATTCGACTTAAATTTCAGAATGGGGTCCGAGACCCGGACCACCTCTGCAGTGTGTGGCACTGGGAGATCACCAAACAAGGGCAAGGAAGCAAACCCAGCCGGGTCTGGCCACGCGCGGACTGACATCCACGCGCTCACTCTTTCTCTCTGAGACCTCCCCCCCCGGACATGCACCCGCGTGGCCACAGGCGCACGCGCACCTCCACCCTGACGTGCCCGCCTCGAGCCCCTGGACTCCGACCTGCAGGCACCGGCGCGCGCGCTCCCTCGATGCCCCTTGCTGAGTTTGCGCGAGGCCGCATGAAGCACGGAGTCTGTGGTTACCCTGGCGACTGCCTTGGTCTTTAATTGGCTGAAGCCCGCGACCAGATGTTTGCTGTGTGTGTGGCTTGAAGGCTCCAGAGCGAGCGAGCGACTTCTCCGGAGCAGGACTGCGATGTAACAGTGGGGGACCCATCACATTCGGTCCGTGTGTCCGCCCAGACACCGTGAGCGATTCCGTTCCACTCGGCGTAGTTTATATGCTCATCTCCGGGGAGCTGCGATCGGCATGAGCGTCTGCAAGCGACGGTGCAGGAGGCAGGTGACCAAAGTCGCTCGCTGCTTCCTTCGCTTTCTGACGGGCACTCTGAGCCAAGGTAAGAAAAAGGTCGTCGTTCAGCCTTTGCCGAAGGGTCGCTTCGCCCCTGCAGCTGCGACTCCCGCGGGGACCCGGCGGCGCTCGTTCGGGCTGTGGGAACATGGGAGCGCGGAGTGCACAGGGCTCTGTCTCAAAGGACAAGGAGCGGCATGGGGGGCCGAACGGCCGCGTTCCGGGCTGTCATATCCACTTGGGTCTGTAAACCGGCGACGTCGTGGATCGATAAATCTGATGGACTGGTCTAATTTGCGATGGTGAGATGTCTGTCTATTAATTAAAGGGTTCGGTGATGTCCAGGAGACTTGTTCTGGACTCAGAGGTTTGCCATTTGGGGAAAGGGGGGGGGGGGGGTTGACAAGGACAGAAGGGACCTGTCTGTTGGAGGGGAGGGGGGGGGAGAGAAAGAATAGTCTGTCAAGAAGAAGCTGCTTTGCAGTATCTTGATTCTTTTAGTGGCTACACGTTATATAGAGGGTGTAGTGGGAATGATGGAAGTGGTGGGGGGGGGGGGTTGCTCCGAGTGTATTTGATGCTTTCATTCCCTCCCTTCCTGTATTTTGCCAAGATCTTTGTTCAGCTGCATACCTACTCTGCCCAATGCATTCTCCCTCCTTCATCCCCCCACCCCGGGCAGAGGAGAGGATGCGGGTGCTGGGAGCTTCTGAGCTGGGAGGGTGGGGTGAATAACTGTCCAGGGATGCCGGCTGAGGGCAGTCATACCCCCCCCCCAACCCACTCACAGTGGCAGGTGTCACTTTCTACTGTGGGGAAAAATGTCACAAAGCTGAACAGGGTGCTGAAAAGATTCACAAGAATGTCAGTGAGATTGGAGGATTTGAGATAGAATGTGGCTTTTCTCTCCTGGAGTGTAGGAGCCAGAGGGGTGACCTGATAGAGATATATAAAATCATGAGGGGTATTGATAATAGCAGTCAGCTCAATGCTATTACAGCACCAGTGACCCATGTTCAAGTCCAGCGCTGTCTGAAAGCTGTGCATTGTCCCCATGTCTGCATGGTTTTCCTCAGGGTCCTCCTGTTGCCTCCCATCCTTCAAAAATGTATGGGGTTGGTAGGTTAATTGAGTGGTATGGGTTCATGGGCCAGAAGGGACCGTTACAGTGCTGTATGTCTGAAACAAATGGTTGAATGATCACAGTCTTTTTCCCAGGGTAGTAGGTCGAAAACGAGAGGGTAAAAGGGAAATTTTTAAAAGAGAACTGTAGGGAAACTTCTTCCATGCTGAGGGTGGTGGATCAAGGAGAATGGGTGATTACAGCAGACATCCTGTCCTGAAGGACGAGCCAGATGGTTTTTTTTAATGTTGTAGAGACAAGCACCATTCTGGAGTTGAAAGGACAGGAATGAGGATATGAGAGGTGTGGAGGAAGGCAGGCAAAACTCTCGGAAGTGAGACGAGCTCAGCTCGGTAACTTGGTCAGCACTGAGGAGTTGGGCCAAAGGGCCTGTTTCCTTGCTGCATAACTCTAAACTGGCAGCTGGTGGTTTGGAGCCCCATCCAGTTCCGGGACCCCAAGCCTTTTGAATGGACGTTCACTTGTCCCTCAGCCAGCAGCTCATTTCATACAATCTATGCTGTTCCTGCACTGGGAGAGCCTGGTAAAATTATGATTTTGGGTGATAAGTGAAGAAGAGACAGTGGAATTGAAAATGACTGATGCACTAACTTCTATCTGGTATAAATATAAAACATCAAATTAAGGAGTCTGAGAAATGGCAGAATACCAGGATCAAAAGAGAATATATTCCAATAAAATATTCAATCCCTAATTAAAACACATCTAACTAAGAATAGTTAATAACATCATCATTCTTTTCTTACTTCTTGGTTCAATAGCTCTGTAAGTAGGTCCACGAGAACTTGTATTGAATTAGTCCCTGTCTCAGGCTTAGGGTGTATTGTTACAGGGGTGCGGTCCAGACCGTCACATGGCAGCATTAGTTTGTGTTCATGTGGAACCAATAAGATGGTGAAGTGCTACCAAGATACTTCAGAGGAGTATTTTTACCTGATAAAGATTGACATTGGGGTTAGTCAAAAAGGCAAGTGGTGAGCTTAGCGAGAGTCCTAATGAAGGTGGTGGGGTGGGGTGGGGGAGAGAGAATGAAAGGGTGAAAGAGAAAGCAAGAGGGAAGAGAAAGGGAGAGAGAACAAAATGGGAGAGTAAAATAGTGAAAGAGTGAATGAAAGGGGAAGAGAAAGAGGAGAGGGGTAAAAAACAAAAGAGAGGAAGTGGGAAAGATGGATAAATAGAGTGAGAGAAATGATTAGAGAGAATGAGGAGAGGAAAAGAATGAGAGAGAGAATGGTGAGTGGGAGGGGAAATGGGAACGTTCAATAAATAGAGAGAGAAAGAGGATTGAAGCATTGTGAGAGGTAAGTGACCTTATGAGGCTGGATATGATAATTGGATGGTTTGGAGAAAGTGAGAATCCTGGTGAGACATCCAGCTTGTGTACATCTGGACAGAATGGCTCCCAGCACCATTTCAAAATGGACTCAAGTTAGGCCAGACCAGAAAAGGTTGTCATGTCTGACCCTCATCAGTGATCTCAATGGGTTTCCGTCACAGATGATGGGTTCTAATTCTCATAACTTATCTACTTTTGTGTTAAAACTACATCACGGATTGGAATCTTGTTCAACTGAAGGATTTGGATCCAATCTCTCGAATTATGAATCCAGCCTTCAGGATAATGAACCCAGTGATCCACCAACATAGCCATGGACCCAGGGCTAGCTCTGCAGGACAGGGAAGGCCAGGCAGTGCAAGTTATTCTCTGCTGAAGAATCAACCATCATGAAATTAGTCTCTGCCTTGCTTGAGTGAGGTTTGGAGCGAGGGCCGTGATCAGCCATGAAAAAATGGCGTTCTCACTGAATGTTCCTGGAATGAGAACATTAGAGCACAGTAAGGCCCTTCAGCCCATGATGTCGTGCACAAGATGGCAGTTCTCTGCACAATAAATGCAGTTCTTGTAGAGTCCACATGGGATTTGGGTCAAGTAGGCTGTAAAATATCATTGTGGATCACGAAAGTCTGCAGATGTTGTGATTGTAGTAGAAACACACCGAAATGCTGGAGGAACTCAGCTGGTGTTTCAATGTCCATAAAAGTCAAAGATCTATTACCAATGTTTCGGGCCTGAGCCCTTCTTCAAAGAATAAACAGAATGAGCCAAAAGCAGGATTTCTCAGAATTCAGACAATGCTGGCCAGGGAAGGAATCACTCTCCCTCAGATCTGTCTCCTTTTCCTGCCTCCTTTCCAACCTATTTCAATTTCCCCATCCCATTCCCTTGCTGACATGTCTATCCATGGACTCATGCACTGCCAGACTGAGACCACCCACAAATTGGAGGAACAGTGCCTCATCTTTCGACTGGCACCCATCAACCTGATGGCATTAATATCGACTTCTCTGGCTTTCATTAAAACCCTCACCCCTCACTTCTTCCTCCATCGCCTTCCCCCAGCTCTGTCTCTCCCTTCCATGATAAATTCTCACCTCTCTCCATATCCAATTAACACCTTGTGTTGGTCTGGATTCTTCCCCCAGCCAGCATTGTCCGAATGCTGAGATATTCTGCTTTTGGCTCATTCCTGGAAGAAGAGCTCAGGCCTGAAACATCGGCAATATATCTTTCTCTTTTATAATTACAGGAAGACTGGCTGAGTTCCTCCAGCATTTCGGTGTGGTTTTGCTTTGTAAAAGGGGCAGCATGGTTAGTATAGCAGTTAGCGCAATGCCTTTACAGTGCCCGCAATCAGGACCAGGGTTCAAATCCTGCGCTGTCTATAAGGAGTTTGTACATTCTTCCTGTGTCTGTGTGGGTTTTTCCTGGGGGCTCCAGTTTCCTTCCACCATTCAAAACGTACTGGGGTGTAGGTTAATTGGGTGTAAATTGGGCGGCATGGACTCGTGGGCTGAAAGGGCCTGTTACTGTGCTGTATGGCTAAATTTTTTTTAATTAAATGTTTTTTTTTAATTGTTAGCCATTTGTTTAATTTTTTTAACAAAAGTTTAGAAATATAATTTTAATTAGAGATACGGCAGGCCCTTTCTGCCCACGAGTCCATGCCACCCAAATACACCCACATGACCAATTAACCTACTATACATTTTTGGAATGTGGGAGGAAAGGAGAGGACCCAGAGGACATTCACGCAGCCACAGAGATAACTACAAACTGTATCCAGACAGTGGCAGATTCGAACCCAGGTCACTGCAATACCACCACACTAATTGCTACGTTAATCATGCTGTCCAGAAAGGCAATCAATGGGTAGTTGCTCAATTATGACCACCTTCAGTGAAAAAATAATAAATTATATTAAATTATACTCCGAGAGAAATGCAGCTTGGAAATATGCCCTTTGACCTACCAGATAGTGCTATTCAATGATCACCCATTTACTTTCATGCTACACGAAGAGAACATTACATAGAACATAACAGCACAGTACAAGCACTTCAGCCATGATGATGTGCTAAGTGCCAACCTACATAAACTGATTCAACAATGTACCTCACACCCATAACCCTCTATTTTTCTTGCAACTATGTGTCTGTCTAAGAGTTGTTTAAATCCCCCCCTAATATTTTAGCCAACACCACCAGCCCCGCAATGCATTCCAGGCATCCACCACTCTCTGTGTAAAAGCCTACCTCTGACGTCTCCCCTAAACTTTCCTCCATCACCTTGTACAGAGGACCTCCCAACCTGGGAAAAAGGTGCCAGCTGTCCACCCTATCTATGCCTCTCATAATCTTGCAGACCTCTATTAAGCCACCTCTCAATTTTCTTCACTCCAAGTTTTTTTATGTTCTTCCCATGTCCCCATCCACTCCTCACCTGCCTACTAGTGGTGATTTACATTCTCCATTTAGCCCACCGCCCTGCACATCTTTGGGATTTGGGAAGTAATCCGAAACCCACATGTTCATTGGGAAGACATCCAATGCCACACAGAGTGCATCCATGGTGAGCATCAAACCCAGGACTCTGCAGGGCAAGACAGGAGCTCTACTAGGCTTGGCTATTCCAGCATCCTCTGACTTCTATTCATCAATAAAACGCACTGCCAGTCGCTTCTCCCATCCAGCTGCCTTTGGTTTGGACTGGCTCAACTCTTATAGCACCAGGACTGGTGAAGAGCAGATCTGTTCCCCAACACCACTCCCATCAGTGCATCCGTCTCATCTGAACTCCCAATTATACACAAGCACAGGTGAAAGGACGGGTGATTTGGCGACCTCTGTTGAAACCCTCGCCCATGCCTTGGTGACGTGCTGGCCTCAGCACTCAATCTTCCTGCTCGCATTTACAAAGCCAATCACAATTCTCTCCTCTCTGGAAAAAAAAACAGTTTCAAAAGCCAGAGGAGCAATTTTAACCCAAATTTAGGTAACGGAATAGCATGTCGATTTTTTAAAAAGGCATCTGAGACACTTCAACTTGCTGCACCACTACTGCCTTTGATTTCAGTACATACCAGCAATGTTAGTACTCTAGAGTGTTGAGTATTCTGCAGCAAACAGTGTGTATGTGGTGGAAACGATAACAGCTCACTGTACCCTTGAGCATGATGTACAGCTGACAAGCTGTGACAGCAGATGTTCATCATCACAGGTGAGATTTATGCCAAAGTTGATTGATTGATTGAGGAGAACACGGGATATTTAGGCCAGACTCTTGCTTTCTAATTAACACATTGTAGACCAAAGGTTTGAACATCATGTCAGTTTGCAGCACTGCTGGGGATATTTCAATTTCAGTATGATTTAGATGCATCTTGATATTGTTTCAGATACAGAGTAAACTTCCCTCTACACTGTCCCATCACACACTCCCAGGGCAGAGACAGCGCGGGTTAGATACAGAGTGAAGCTCCCTCTACACTGTCCCATTACACACTCACAGGGCAGGGACAGCATGGGTTAGATACAGAGTGAAGCTCCCTCTACATTCTCCCATCACATACTCCCAGGCAGGGGCAGCATGAGTACTGATCAAAGTCATATCCAAGGAATGTCTTGGGCTTCCCCTGGGCCCCATCAGCCATCTCTTGGGGCTTTCCTCTCTGGATAAAGTGGGAGAAATCAGGGCAGCTGCAGAGGGAAGGAATTAGACCACTTTCCTGCCCCTTCACACTGTCCTTGCAGCCAACCCTACATCAATCGTCCCGTTGGTCTCTTGCTCTGCTTGCCTTACCCTTGTTCCTGCTGTACCTTGGTTTATTTATGTCACACAACGAATTCTCCAAGAATGGAATGTTCCCACAGACTCCCCTCACACTTGCATTGATCCGCTGTAAGTAGGGCCCAGGGTTGGAACGCCCTTTTATACTTGGAAATTAAGGGTTCAATCCCTTCTTTATGGCATACAAGAAAAACAGAGAGTTATGGGTGTTAGGTAAGGAAGGATGAGATTGTTGCAGAGCTGGTTTTCATCAGTCAGCACTACATCGTGGGGGAGGCTTGTTCCATGGTCTGGTGAAATGGTGTTCGTCTGGTTGTACAGTCAGATGATAATGAACTTGAACTATGTTCTCTATAACCCGTCACAGAACCTAGAAGGTGTTGCCCAAATCTCTATTTCAATTATGGCAAGGTTAGATGAACATAAAATCTCCCCCTCCTACAGCACAGGACATTCTCATAGTACCATAGTCAATGTCGCAGATGGACCTGTGTCTCCCTATCATGTGGTGTGTGTGGGAGGAAAGGAGAGGACCCAGAGGACATTCACGCAGCCACAGAGATAACTACAAACTGTATCCAACCTGTACAACCTGTGCACAGGTTGATTGCTCCTTTTCCTTCTACGCACCAGTGAGTTTATTTAAACAGGGTGCTTGGATGACTTCAACTTTACACACTTGTTAAGGCAGTGATCATCCCACGGAAGTACGCATCATCAAACATCCTTTGATGGTGAGTTGCGCAACGTGTGTACAAGGCAGAAGGGGAGGAGACCAAAGGACTGGCCACAGACATAGCTTTTAACAGCAAATTATAGAGAGGTTAAAGGAGGGACGTCCAGACTCATGGCACAGTTAGCAGGATGCTGTTACTGTGGCAGCGATCGGGACTGGGGTTCGAATCCCACGCTGTCTGTAAGCAGTTTGGACATTTCCCACGTCTGTGTGGGTTTCCTCCCATCGTTCGAAATGTACCGGGTGTTGTAGGTTAATTAGGATGTAATTGGGCAGCATGGGGTTCATAGGCCAGAATTGACTTCGGCTATTCTGTAAAGTTTAAAGATTTAATTGAAATTAAATTTCAAAATCGGATTAATATCTATAGTTACGATTCCTTTTCCTGTGCTGTCAAGCTCCATGAGATTGAGGCACTGAGGGATTAGGATGCTAACATCTGCAGGGAGTTCTGCAGTGTTTCGTTGCTTTTATTTCCTCAGTAGGGAAAGAGCAGCTGTTTTTGTCGAGGGGTGACCTCCCAGGATGTTGTCCCAGGTTGTTGCCTCCTGTGCCTGTCATTTCCCTAATAGTCCACCTCATCTCTGCTTGACCGTGACATGAGTGTGTGAAACCACAAGAGAGGCATCAAGTAGATGATCAATTTGCAGAGAGGAAGGCCTGATTATTGGATGCTAATTGGATCTCATTAAATAGCAGCTGTACTGAATTATTCGAGCTGAAGCATCTCTGGAATGCTCAACCTTCCATTAGTGTCTCCACCACTGGCTATTAACCTCCTGAATTATTGATACCAGGGCAACTCTCTCAGTCAATCTTTCTCTTCTCTCCCAATTTATCTTCACAACGGTACTTATTTTAGCTCGAGCCTTTCCTCAAGTTTGAACATCTCCCACCTCTCTCTGTGTTGCTCCTTTCTCAGTGCCGTGATGTGGTGGGTACATGTGCTTACATCTGTGTTTGCGTGTGTGCATGTGCAATTGGCATGTGTGCATGTTTGTGTAGGTTCATGTGCATACAGTATATGTGTGTTTATACATGTATCCCCGTGTGTGTAACATGCTTATATTCCTGTATCTGTGCATTTACATACATGGGTGTTTGTGTATGTATTTACAAGTGTGGATGCATATATATGTGTGCATGTACATGTGTAAGTATGTGTATGCGTGTCTTTGTATTTGTGTTCATGTGCTCTCCGTCACAGGAAAAACCCTTGCAAGAGTACTCCTGAACAGACTGGTACCCATCATTGCAGAAGAACATCTCCCAGGGAGTCAGGGTGGTTTCAGAACCATCAGGAGCACCACCGACATGGTCTTTGTTCTCGGGCAGCTCCAAGAGAAGCGTAGGGAACAGGACAAGGGACTGAACGTGATGTTTGTCAACCTTCCCAAAGCGTTCGACACTGTGAGTGGGAAAGGTTTGTGGCAAATTATAGAAGGACTGGGATGCCCCCCCGCCCCCAGGGTCGGCACGAAGGGGGAGCATCCGTGGGCATTTCCCCCCCAAACGAGGTGCTGTGTTCCCCCCAAACGAGGTGCTGTGTTCCCCCCAAACGAGGTGCTGTGTTCCCCCCAAACGAGGTGCTGTGTTCCCCCCAAACGAGGTGCTGTGTTCCCCCAAACGAGGTGCTGTGTTCCCCCCAAACGAGGTGCTGTGTTCCCCCCAAACGAGGTGCTGTGTTCCCCCCAAACGAGGAGCTGTGTTCCCCCCAAACGAGGTGCTGTGTTCCCCCCAAACGAGGTGCTGTGTTCCCCCCAAACGAGGTGCTGTGTTCCCCCCAAACGAGGTGCTGTGTTCCCCCCAAACGAGGTGCTGTGTTCCCCCCAAACGAGGTGCTGTGTTCCCCCCAAACGAGGTGCTGTGTTCCCCCCAAACGAGGTGCTGTGTTCCCCCCAAACGAGGTGCTGTGTTCCCCCCAAACGAGGTGCTGTGTTCCCCCCAAACGAGGTGCTGTGTTCCCCCCAAACGAGGTGCTGTGTTCCCCCCAAACGAGGTGCTGTGTTCCCCCCAAACGAGGTGCTGTGTTCCCCCCAAACGAGGTGCTGTGTTCCCCCCAAACGAGGTGCTGTGTTCCCCCCAAACGAGGTGCTGTGTTCCCCCCAAACGAGGTGCTGTGTTCCCCCCAAACGAGGTGCTGTGTTCCCCCCAAACGAGGTGCTGTGTTCCCCCCAAACGAGGTGCTGTGTTCCCCCCAAACGAGGTGCTGTGTTCCCCCCAAACGAGGTGCTGTGTTCCCCCCAAACGAGGTGCTGTGTTCCCCCCAAACGAGGTGCTGTGTTCCCCCCAAACGAGGTGCTGTGTTCCCCCCAAACGAGGTGCTGTGTTCCCCCCAAACGAGGTGCTGTGTTCCCCCCAAACGAGGTGCTGTGTTCCCCCCAAACGAGGTGCTGTGTTCCCCCCAAACGAGGTGCTGTGTTCCCCCCAAACGAGGTGCTGTGTTCCCCCCAAACGAGGTGCTGTGTTCCCCCCAAACGAGGTGCTGTGTTCCCCCCAAACGAGGTGCTGTGTTCCCCCCAAACGAGGTGCTGTGTTCCCCCCAAACGAGGTGCTGTGTTCCCCCCAAACGAGGTGCTGTGTTCCCCCCAAACGAGGTGCTGTGTTCCCCCCAAACGAGGTGCTGTGTTCCCCCCAAACGAGGTGCTGTGTTCCCCCCAAACGAGGTGCTGTGTTCCCCCCAAACGAGGTGCTGTGTTCCCCCCAAACGAGGTGCTGTGTTCCCCCCCAAACGAGGTGCTGTGTCCCCCCCAAACGAGGTGCTGTGTCCCCCCCAAACGAGGTGCTGTGTCCCCCCCAAACGAGGTGCTGTGTCCCCCCCAAACGAGGTGCTGTGTCCCCCCCAAACGAGGTGCTGTGTCCCCCCCAAACGAGGTGCTGTGTCCCCCCCAAACGAGGTGCTGTGTCCCCCCCAAACGAGGTGCTGTGTCCCCCCCAAACGAGGTGCTGTGTCCCCCCCAAACGAGGTGCTGTGTCCCCCCCAAACGAGGTGCTGTGTCCCCCCCAAACGAGGTGCTGTGTCCCCCCCAAACGAGGTGCTGTGTCCCCCCCAAACGAGGTGCTGTGTCCCCCCCAAACGAGGTGCTGTGTCCCCCCCAAACGAGGTGCTGTGTCCCCCCCAAACGAGGTGCTGTGTCCCCCCCAAACGAGGTGCTGTGTCCCCCCCAAACGAGGTGCTGTGTCCCCCCCACCAATTCGGTCGCGGCCATCCCTGGCTGTCAGACTTGACCCTCTCCCTCCTGCATCAGTATTGGCTAGGTTGATGCAACCTAGCGACTCTCCACCCACCCCCGGCTGCGTCACTAGCATGTGTCAAGCGTCAATAGTGTCTTGTGACACGATGCATTAAAAAGAGCATCCTTGTGCCCCACATCGGAGGTGCAGATGGCGTTAATGACAGTTCCCTACCAGCAACCCCACACCCCTCCCCCCATCAACAAGTCCCTGGCACCACTCCTCTCCTATTGACAGATTCCTGCCAGCACCCTCCCTCAACCATTGACAGGTCGCTGCCAACAGACCCCCACCCCCAATCGACTGGTCCCTGGTATGACCACCCCCCCCCCACCACATTTTGAAAGGTCACTGCTAATATTTTCCTCTCTACGGTTGACATGTCCCTCATTTGAACCCCCCGTCCCCCTGCCATCAAACCCCTCACCCTGCCCCCAGTTGACAGGTTCCTGGTACACTTCCTCCAACAGGTCCCTGCTAGCACCCTCTGCATTAAATTAACACCCCCCTCAAAATCGCTAATGCCCCCCTCTTAACATACGTTCTGGTGCCGACCCTGTGCACCCCAAAGTCCTCAGCATGGCCATCTAGCTACATGAAGATCAGTGCGGCCAAATCAGACACAACGATCTCTCAGACCCTTCTCAAAAGGCAACAATGTAAAGCAAGGCTGCATGCTCGTGCTGACGTTCTTCACCATCTTCTTCCGCATTATGCTCCAAAGGGCCACAGAAGACCTTGATGACGAGGACGGTGTCTATATCTGATAGCACACTGATGGCAGCCTGTTCAACTTGAGGCGACTACAGTCCCACACCAAGACATTGGAGCAACTCATTGGAGAGCTACTCTTCGCCAACGATGCTGCCTTGTTACCTATACAGATCAGCCTTGCGGCTTATAATATCCTGATTTGTGAAGGCTGCCAACCTCTTCGGACTGGAAGTCAGCTTGAAGAAGACAGAAGTTCTCCCCACATTACCCTCAATGAGACAGTCCACCAGTTCAGCTCCCAGGGGTGCACCATCTCGTCAGATGCCAAGATGGATAGAGGTTGACAATAGACTGGCAAAGGCAAAGAGTGCATTCGGCAGGCGGTACAAAAGAGTCAGAAGCAACAAGCATCTGAAGAAAGGCACAAAGGACAGACCTGTTATACCTTCTTGTAGGGCTCTGAGTCGTGGGTCACCTACCATCGCCACGTACAACTCCTTGAATGCTTCCACCAGCGCTGCCTCTGCACTATCCTCAACATCCACTGGAGTGACTTCAACTCCAACATTGAAGTCCTTGAACAGGCAGAGGTTACCAGCATCGAGACAATGTTGTTGAAGACACAGCTACGCTGGACAGGGCAGGTCTCTAGGATGATCATTGCCTGCCCAAGATTGTGGTGTATGGTGAACTCTCCACTGGCCACCATGACAGAGGGGCTCTGGAAAAAGAGGTACAAGGACTCTCCGAAGAAATCCCTTGGTGCCTGTCACATTGACCATCACCAGTGGTCTGCTCTAGCCTCTGATCCGCGCAGCCTGGTGACACACCCTTCACCAGTCTGTCTCCTCCTTCCAGAACACACGCAGGGCTGGCCTTAAGGACAAAAGGAGACAGAGGAAGCACCAAACCCAGAACAGAATTTCCCTTGTAGCTGCTGTGGCCGGGCATATCTGTCATCAGCCACCAGCAAACCTGCACCAGATGTGGACAACCCCCTTCCTAAATCTTCGTTCTCGAAGCCCAGACATGATCTATGTTCATGATTGTATGGGTGCATGTGAATCTATAAGTGTTCGAGAGTGTGTGTGTGTCTGTGTCTGTGTGTGTGTCTGTGTCTGTGTGTGTGTCTGTGTCTGTGTGTGTGTGTGTCTGTGTGTAGCCAGGGCATTGATACTCCCCCCCCCCCCCCCCAACACCTCATTATATTACCAATCATTGAGGCTTTGAATCATTGGTGCCCCTCAAGCAGTGATGTCAATAGTTTAGCGGAGAGCTGGAAGGACAGCAGATGTGAGGACCTTCCAAACGCAGGAGGGTTGGATGGTTAAAGATGAGAGGTCCTTTGTTTTCCATGTGCTGATTTTGGTTTATGTTGCTGTGAGAACTGGGAAGCAGAACAATTGGTCCGACAAATCAATTGTGGATCAGTCAGTTAACACCTCATTAGTTACCAATTATTTTCCAGACAATTATGTTTTTTAGATAGATTTTGCATGATTTTACTGGTTTGAAGAATTGGCATTGGTCGTTCACACACAAATGACAGCATACGAGAAGTGCGGAAAGTAAAGAGGCAGGACTTGCAATGCCACTGTGGTGATGTCCTCCTATTCATTGGTCCGTTGTTCACGGAATGCTTGCAGTTTACTTTAGACTGCAGGCGCTCTGGGAAATTGATGAGGGGTCTAGGGGGTAAAATGTCGGAATGGGAATGGAACCCTCATTTGGAATATTTTCCTGGAACACAGTGGCTGTGTTTAAAAAAAAAACTTAAATTATGCTCTGTTGATTAATAGGCAGATAGTTAATTGGTTGAAAGTTATGGCCTTTCAATTGTCATCAATCAGTTTATTAGTCACCGCTCAAACAAAGAGCCAGGTGTTCTGACAAGTGCAAAGAGCGTGATCCATTTTATTTTATTGTAATTGAACCATTCTCCTGTGAACATAAGAGATAGGAGCAAGAATAGGCCATCTGGCCCATTGAGCTTGTTCCACTATTCATTGAGATCATGGCTGATCTGAAGGTTGCTTTGAGATAGTTCCAAGTAAAACTTGATGCCAGAGTCAAGTCCAGTTTATTGTTATCTGATTGCTCAAGTACAATCTGAGGAAACGGTGTTCTCCGGTCCTCAGTGCAAAACACAGACACGCAATCAGATATTACACACATACAGATAAATAATACATATGCAGGACAAGTATTTTACTTATAAAAATAAATAAATAAATGATATTTTGTACAAATAACAGTCTCTGATGGTTAGTGTGTGCAGTTTCTTTGGTCGTTCAGCATTCTCACTCCCCATCCGAAGAAGCTGTTCCTCAGCCTGGTGGTGCTGGCTCTAATACTCCTGTATCTTTTCCCTGATGGGAGCAGCTGAAAGATGCTATGTGCAGGGTAGAAGGGGTCCTCATTGATTATACACCCCCTCTTCAGACAACGATCCTGGTAGATCACGTTGATGGTGGGGGGGGGGGGTGGGAGAGAGACGCTAGTGATCCTCTCTCCCCACTCATGTGGTCCTGTGGATTGACCTCCACTCCATTTCTCTGCAGCAACCGTACCACGCTGTGATCTAGCCAGCCAGGATGCTCTCGACAAAGCTCCTGTAGAAGGTTGGCATTATGGTGGCCAGCAGCCTTCACCACTTCAGTCTTCTCAGGAAGTGCAGTCACTTCATTCAAAAGACTTTTATATCCCTCGAAGCATCTCAGAACATTTCAAAGGTTTGTTACAAACAATAATCTGGAAGTCATTTGTAAATCACAAGGAACCGTGAGCAATCACAGAGCAGTTCCACACAGGGACAGACCCTTTGGGCCACATATCTCTGCTGTAATGGTCGATGGTTCTATCTCTGTTGGACATTATGTTCAATTCCAATGTAAAACTGCTTAAAATTTACTGCAAAATCAGCCTGAAAGGGTTGATTCCACAGATTGGTGTTTCATTCCTTAGCAGAATGTAGGGAACGATCTTTAGAACCAAAATTAAGGTCAAATGCTCCATTTAAAACAAAACTTCAGTGTTTCCACCTACATCTTATGACACTGCAAAATAAAACCTCACACCAAAGGCATAAAATAGCAGACCACAGTGTTGCTAACGGTGACAACAGCTCTTCTTTCTTCGAATATCACACTCGCAAAGCCTCTGCCCTCCTGACCAATGATGAGATTGCTCTATTTATTCATTCACCTTTGGCAAGCTTAGTACTGTGTGCCCATCCCAACTTGCCCTTAAAATTCATGGCTTGGTCAGCAGTTAGTAGAACACACACAGAAATGCTGGAGGAACTCAGCCATTCTCACAGCGTCCATTTTGGGCCTGAGCCCTTCTTCAAGGTATAAGCTGAGAACGGAAAGGTCTCTGAATAAAGACTGAAGAATAGGAGGAGGAGGAGTCCAGACCAATAGTCAAAAGGTGTTAATTGATTTGATGAGAGGAAGGTAGAGAGGAAAGGTGATTTTGACTCTGTAAAAGGAGACAGAGGGAAAAAGAGAGAGAGCTGAGGGAAAAGCAATGGGGGAAGAAGAAGGGGGACAGGTTAACAGAAATTGTAGAAGTCCACCTTAACCCTAATGCGTGGTTGGAAGATGCCCACACAGATGAGGTGTTGTTCCTCCAATCTGAGGGTAGTCTCAGTCTGGCAGTGCATGAGATCATGGTCAGCAAGGGAATGGGGTGGGAAGTTGAGGTGGGAGACCACTGGGAGATGCACGCTATTGCAGCGGTCAGAGCCAAGATGCTCTGCGAAGCTATCTCCCAGTCTCTCCGATGTAGGGGAGACCTTAACAGGAGCACTGGATGCAGTAGATGACCCCTGCAGATTCACAGGTGAAGTGTTTCTTCACTTGGAAGGATGGTTTGAGTCCCTGAATGGAAGTGAGGTTAACCTCGTCATCTGATCAGGAGTTCCAAGGATCGCGGCACGGTTGTCCTTCCTCAAAAGACAGTATGATTTGTAGGATGGACGAGTAATTTCTTAGACATCCTCATTGATCAGAATGCCTCATTCAAGGTTATTTTTTCAGTTGGGTTATATAAATTCCCCAGCTTCAATGCTGAAAGTCCAATTTAATTCTCTAGATAATCATTCCAGGCCTTTGGACACTTCATTAGTCAAAATATTGAGTAGCAGTGTAGAGACCTGGGCAATGATCCCAGTCGGAATTTAACTGACCAGGAATTAGACAGAAATAATCTGAGGTGAGAAACTGCTTGCCCTGTTGTCAAACCTTCACTCACAGCAGCTGTGAATATTTATTTACTTGCCCTTTTAGATGTATTAACTTTTATTTGTCCCCTTGATCATTCTGGTAGTTTAAGTTAAACAGTTGTTGTTGGTGTACCTTACATACAGTACTTGTGTGGCTGCACCAAGTAAGAATTTCAATGCATTATGCTTATGTATATGACAATAAACATATCACACCATAATATACCATTCCATATCAGTTTCATATCATTTTACACATTGAATGTAAATCATGAAAATGTGTAGACACTGTGGTTGATGTAAAAAAAACACAAAATTGCTAGAGGAAACTTAGCAGGTCAAACTGTGCCTTTATGGAGCAACGGTAAAAATACATCAGCGATGTTTCGGGCCTGAGCCCTTCATTAAAATATGGGAGAATGTTGGCAGGCATCCAAACCAAAGGGGGTGGGGGTGCAAAGGCAGGAGGTGGAGAAGGGAGGGCGGGGACAGCAGCGATCAGTAGGAGGAGGGATGGCTGGGGGAAGGGAGGAAGGAGAACTGGAAAGGGGGAGGGGGAATAAAGGAGAGAAGATTAGCGGAAACCAGAAAAGTTAAAGTTAATGCCATCTGGGCTGGAGGGTGCCCAGGCAGAAAATCAGCTGTTGTCCCTCCAATCTGCAGGTGGTCATTGGGGGGATAGTACACAAGGCCATGGACAGAAATGTGAGCAGGGGAGTGTGACTCAGAATTTAAATGGTTAGCTACTGAGAGGACTCTGTTACTGTAGCGGAGCGATCTCCCAATTTGTAGCCAGTCTCTCCAACATAGAGAAGGACACACAGGGAGCACCGGATACAGTAAGTCAGTCCTCTGGATACACAAGTGAAGTGTTGCTTCGTGTGAAAGGCCTGTTTGGGGCCCCGGACTGTGGAGGGGGAGGAGGTGTGGGTGCAAGTATTACAGGTGTGGGTGCAAGTGTTACACCTCCTGCGGTCTCAGGGGAAGGTACCGGGGGTTGGGGAGGGATGAGTGCACTAGGGAATCACTGAGGGAGCAATCAGTCGAGACAGGGTGGACGAGGGGAAGGTGGAGAGTTAGGGCGAGGGGAAGGTGGAGAGTTAATGCAGATGTTCACGTCTCCTCCAAAGAGCAGGTGATTAAGCTTTTGCTATCCAGAAGGCCCATGTGGTGTTGCACCCACCAGTACACCCAGTCACAGCACAAACACTTGCTAAATTATTAATCACTCTGAGATTCTGTGAATCTGCAATAAACGCCTTCGAGCTACCTCCTTCCTTTCAGTTTAGACATGAATAAAATATCTGCCCTTTCCCTCCTTGAATCAACATTTGAGAAGATTCAACCAAATCCACAAAAGCAAGTTCTTTGCAGGTTCAAACCGACGACTTTGTGCCAGGGCTTTGAGGGACACAGGTCTCAGAGAGGGGTCTTGGCCAGGCAGGACCTGACTCATGAAACCCACCACTATCAATGATGGCATCAGGTGCTGGCTGCTTCACTCAAACAGGATTACCTCTGCCCTGATCTCAGCATGAGAATCCCAGCTAATGTCCCAGGGCACTATCAGGGAAGTACTCCAAGGATGAAAAAAGAGTAGGGGGTATTAAAACGAGGCCCCTCTGCAGAGACTCTATTAACTAACCATCTTTTGTCTAAATCAATGGTTCTCAACCTTTTTCTTTCTACTCACACACCACTTTAAGTAATCCCTCTGCCATCGGTGCTCTGTGATAAGTAAGGGATTGCTTAAGGTGGTATGTGGGTGGGAAGGTTGAGAACCGTTGCTCTAGACCCAATTATTGCTGAAATATTTTGCCTGAGGAAAAATTGTCATTGGCCCATTTCCTTTGGAGTTCTGAAACCGTGCACATAATGAGTCAATTAGGTACGATTAAAACAGTGTTTTTCAAACTTTTTCTTTCCACCCACATATCCTACTAATCACAGAGCACCTATGGCATAGGGAATACTTAAAGTGGTATGTGAGTGGAAAGAAAAAGGTTAAGAACCACTGATGTAGCCTGTGATCCCAGTCTACCCTGGCCAACTCCTCCCTCATCCCCTCATCATTTAGGCATTAGATTTTAGATTGAACTACTGAGCCCTCCAGTTGTACGAGAAATTCATTCATACTGTGATCACTCTTTCCAAGAAGATCCCTAATTGAGAATTATTAATTTTACCAGTCTCATTGCACAGGACCAGATAGCAGGTTCTATTGTAGGTTTAGTAGCATGCCACTCAAGAAAGCTATTATGGATCCATTCTATGAAGTCCTCCTCAAGAGTGTCTCAACCAACTTGATGCACCAGATCTATATGCAATTTAAAGTCCTCCATGATGACTGTCATTCCAGTCTTACATACATCTGACAGTTCTTGGTTTATTGCTGGTACCTCTGTAAAGTTATCATTTGGTACCTATAGACCTGCCATTCTCAGCTTTTATTCTCCATTTCTTGTCTTTTCCTCCTTTCTCCATAGATCTCCATTCAGTGATCTCAATGTATCTCCTTCCCCCCGCTTTCCCTATTATTCCTTTCCTCTGCCACAGTCACTCCCTCATCCCTCCATCGCTCCCTTTCCTTCACCTCGTGCCCTCTACTCTCTGCTCCCTTCCCTCCCTCAACAAACAGCATTAAAGGGTAAATAACGGTCAGGAATTTGTATCCCAGGAAGTGACAGATTCTCAGGAAGCTCTATCTCAGAGAACTGGTATCCAGGAACCTGCATCCAGAGGCCAACAGGTGCCCAGAGATTAACTAGTGCTTATGAATTTATATATCAGGAAACTGGCCTGTATCTCAAATAAATGGTCCCCAGGAATATCTACCCCATAGAGTTCCATATGCCCAAAAAACCAGTATCCCAGAGAAATTACTGCTCCTTTCCACTGGAATCACTGCCCATAATTAGCGGGCACTCAGAGAATGAAATTGGCTGATACAAGATTACTTAATTAGAACCAAAACCAGGAAACAGCCAACACATTTAAAATTATGTGCTAATTAGACAGAAACGTCACTTTGGGTGCAAATTTACAGGCTCTTAATTTTCAGTCTTAAGTGTCACTAAAAATATTTTATTGGTCTCCAACTCTCAGCTCATCTTTTTCATATCACTTCAATTGATGACGCTCTAATTTGAACATCTTGTGGCTGAACTTTTCAGTAAATTAACAATATTTAGACACCTTTTGTATCAATTAATTGTCTACAATCAACTTTGGAACCTGTTGGACCTTTGGCTTCCCTCAGGATACTGTTCCTGGAATTGGAATACCTGGGCACTTAGAACTCTCTGGGATACAGGTTTCTGGGTATAGAAAGAGTCCAATATGCCCAATCTCAGAATTCTCTGAGATGCAAGTCCCTAGGCACATGGAATTCTCTGAGATACAGGTTCCTCGGTGCATAAATTTCTCTGGGATACTGGTTTTTTGGGCATATGGAACTCTATGGGGTAGATATTCCTGGGGACCATTTATTTGAGATACAGGCCAGTTTCCTGATATATAAATTCATAAGCACTAGTTAATCTCTGGGCACCTGTTGGCCTCTGGATGCAGGTTCCTGGATACCAGTTCTCTGAGATAGAGCTTCCTGAGAATCTGTCACTTCCTGGGATACAAATTCCTGACCGCTATTTACCCTTTAATATCATATGCTGCATCTAAATGTATTTCTCATCATCCAGCAACGATGGCGAGATTGGACATAATGAACTCTTTCTATGCCCTTTCTGTGCTCAATGTGTTTAAACAATCTCCGAGAGTTTTCCGAAGAGATTGCCAGGAACTTCAATGAAGGGAAGGCCAAAGATTTTGTCTACAAAGACTTTAGTAAGGGCTTTGACAAGGTCCCACGCGAGGTCAGTCAGGAAGGATCAGTTGCTCAATATTCATGGCGAGGTAGGAAACAGGATTCGACAGTAGCTGAACAGGAGAAGCCAGCGAGTAGTGGTGAATGCTTCTCAGACTGGAGGCATGTGGCTATGGTGTACGTCAATGTGTCCATTGTTATTTGCCATCTATAACAATGATCTGGATGATAATGTGGTCAACAGGATTAGAAAGTTTGCAGATGACACTAAGATTGGAGGCATTGTGGACAGCAAAGAAAGCATTAAAGCTTGCAGAGGGATCTGAACCAGCTGGAAAAATGGGCTGCAAAATGGCAGATGGAATTTGATGCAGACCAGTGTGAGGTGTTGCACTTTGGAAGGACAAACTAAGGTACGACATAAACAGTAGGGCCCTGAAGAGTGCAGTAGCACAGAGGAATCTGGGAATACTGATATATAATTCCATGAAAGTGGCATCACAGAAGATAGGGTTGTAGAGCGAGCGTTTAACACATTGGCCTTTCTTGGCCACATTGGCCACATTGGAGTTTGGATGATATGGTAAAGTTCTACAAGATATTGGTGAGGCCAAATTTAGAGTATTGTGTGCAGTTTGGGTCACCTAACCACAGGAAAGATATCAATAAGATAGAAAGAGGGCAGAGAAGATTTACTAGGATGTTGCATGGACTTCAGGAACTGAGTTACAGGGAAAGGTTAAACAGGTTAGGACTTTATAGCCTGGAAGATAGAAGAATGAAGGGAGATTTGATAGAGGTATTTAAAATTATGAGGGGGACAGACAGAGTAAATGTAGATAGGCTTTTTTCACTGAGGGTAGGTGAGATACAAACCAGAGGACATGGGTTAAGAGTACAAGGAGAAACGTTAAAAGTGAACATTAGGGGGAACAACTTCACATAGAGTGGCGGGAGCGTGGAACAAGCTGCCAGCTGAATTGGTAAATGCGGACTCAATTTTTATGTTTGAGAAAAATTTAGGCAGGTGCATGGTCTGGTTTGTGTTCCCCTGATTTCCCTTCCTGAAATCCACAATTATTTCCTAAGTTTTGAATGTGGCTGTTGGTATGACACAACTCAACTAGCTGACCTATCTCCCACCTTCCTCAATGCTGTTTGCGATTCTGCCAACAACTATGGTGTCATTGGCAAATTTGTAGATGGCATTTGAATTGTGCCTGGCCACACAGTGGTGTGTGTAGAGAGAGCAGAGTAATGGACTAAGACACATGCTTAGGTGAGCCTGTGTTGATTGTCATTGAGAATGAGACATTGTTACCCATCTGATTGGTCTTCTGATAAGGAAGTCAAGGATTCAGTTACAGAGAGAGGTGCAGAGGCTCAGGTTTTGAAGCTTGCTGAGGGGATGATGGTGTTGAAAGCTGAGCTGTAATCTATGAAAAGCAACCTGACGTATGTGTTGCTGTTGTCTAGGTGATCCAGGGCTTAGTGGAGAGCCAGAGATATTCCATCTACTGTGAAATAATTGTGCAGGTAGGAGAATGGCATGGGTCCAGATCTTTACTCAGGTACAAGCAAATTCTGGCCATAACCAACCCCACAAAGCATTCCATCACAGTAGATGTGAGTGCTACTGGGAGATAGTCATTGAGGCAGCTCACCCTGCTCTTTCTGATGGTTGATACCGTTTTGAAGTAGTTGGGAACCTCGGAAGGTAGCTGTGAGAGATTGTAAATGTCTGTGAGTACTCCGGCTAGTTGGTTGGCACAGATTTTCAGTGCCTTGCCAGGTATGACATCAGTGCCTTGCAAGGGTTTTCCGCCTTGAAAGATATTGGCCTCAGAGACAGATATCACAGGGTCGTCAGCTTCTGCAGGGATTCTCATGGGTACCATTGAATTCTCCTTTTCAAAGCAAGAATAAAAGAGTTCGCTCATTGGCCTTCTCTTCCTGATGTGCATTCGTTCACTGAGCCATCAGGATATTTCTGGGAATATCATTAAGGACTGAGACCACACTGCCTTCTCCTGTTAAAAATGGAACAGTGAGGATTATGATTCATTGGACGTCAGAAAATGTATTTCTGCCTCCCTTGTGAGTGTGAGGGAGTGAGATTAGCAGAACTAAACACAGTCTTTAGCCAGAATTCATCACCACTTCTGTCCTCGTTTCTGGATGGAATCCCAACCTCCTGTGTCACTGATACTGGGGTTGTCATTATCTCAGTGGGTGAGAGAGGGTTCAAGCCATTTCCCAGGTCTTGGTTTCCACTGGAAGCATTGACATGGAGGCTGTGCCTCCCCTGCCTGGTGGAACCAAAGCATTGCATGGTCTCTGTCTGGGAGAAGACCAAGGAACTTCTTGTTGGTGTTCTGGCCAAATCACATTACTCATTTAGAAAAGGGCGGCATGGTTAGTGCAACGCCTTTACAGCGCCAGCAATCACACTGTCTGTAAGGAGTTTGTACATTCTCTCCGTGTCTGTGTGGGTTTTTCCCAGGGGCTCTGATTTCCTCTCCCACTCAAAATATACCTGGGGTGTAGGTTAATTGGGTGTAAATTGGCCGGCATGGACTCATGTCCCAAAATAGCGGGTGAGGGGTAAATTCACCAAAATCAATTTACCGACAGAAAATTCACTGAAGTAAATTACTGACTTCAAAATTCATTAAAATATTTACCTGTTGCCTGGTCCACTCCACTCCAGAGTTGAGATGCGTTGCAGTCCAGTCCTATGTCCGATGCACCCTCTCACCAACCCCCGACTGCCGAGCTCTTTTGTGGGATGTGGAGGAAGGAGGGAAGGAATGGAGGTGGGGAGGGGGGGTGTCTTTAGAGACTAGGATTGCAGGAGAGGTGAACTAGCGCACCCTCTCACCGACCCCTGACTGCAGAGCTCTCTCTTGAGGTGATTAGAGAGGGAGGGAGGGGAATACTCCTGGCAGACTGTCCCAGGCTTTAGATTTAGGGAGTGGGGGGAAGCAAATTTATCCGTGAGTGTGAGGGAAGGCCGTTCACCTCTCCTCCCTTCTACCATACCCCAGCCAACAGGTAAAATGTGGCTGACCATACGATTTAGGTTGGTTGGTTGGAGGGTGTGGGGGAAGCAGGTTCATAGTTCAACCACCACCAGCTAAAACAGGAGAGCAGAGTGTCTGCGGACCCTGGGGATGCATGCCAGCTCTACCCTGTGTCCAGAGTGTGAAGCTGTCTGGGTGCTCCTCCTTGGGCTTGCCTTTCATTTCCTCCTCCGACCCCCAACTACTTTCTCTTTGGGTGACTGGTAGGGGAGGGAGGGAATGGGGGAGGGGGATTGTTAGATACCAGGACCGCAGCACGTAATCAGCCCGAAACTGGTGTACAGCTGTGCATCCCTGCTAGGAGGGGGGCAGGAGAGGCGAACAACCCCCGTGCACTCGGTGGTGGGGGGGACAGGAACTAGCACAGGCAGCCTCGGGAGCAACGACTTAAGGGGAGGCTCGTAAGACTAATCTATGCAGGAATTACCAATTAACCCATAAATAAAAGCTTTATTAGAGTACACTTCAAAATTCATGAAAAATTAAAATATATATTTGAAGTGCCAGTTGATGAAGTAGACAAAGACGATGCGGTCAAACAATAATCATGGCTTTTATTAGCAGAAACTAATGGTACAATAATGAAAGACAATGGGTGCATACACAGTTATAGCCAAGGGGAGTGTCCTTAACAGTCGAGATAATGCACAGCCAATGTTAGTACATCAAGGCTCGCCGAAGGGAAGACAGACAGCTTGGCAGAGATTCACCACAATATTATGTCCGTGAATTTGATGGTAGGTTAATTTTCTTGGGGTGTATTTGATAGTGAATTTTCTGTCGGTGAACTGATTGCAGTGAATTTACCAGTAACCCGAAATGACCTGTTACCATGCAATATGTCTAAATTAAATGAAAGGGTTGATGTGGCCATTACAACTTGTGACATCTTCATGTGCATGTTCTTTATACATTACACCAAGTACTCAACTCAACCTCATTGGCAGTGAATACCTTGGGTTATCCTCTGTGCAAAGACCTGGCTTAAGTTTTGGATTTGGTTTGCGATGCCTGAACAGTAATCAGAGATGAGGCTATCGTTGATGAGGATGGATATTTGGTTCAGCAGATGGAAGGATCACCCACAAGTGATGTGTGGAGGGAGCTTAATTCTGCACCTAATCGCAGATATTTAATCACTCTGTATCTAACCTGTACTGTCCCTGCGCCTGGGAGTGTGTGATGGGACAGTGTAGAGGGAGCTTCACTCTGTTGTTAACCTGTGCTGTCCCTGCCCTAGGAGTGTGTGATGGGACAATGTAGAGGGAGCTTCAGTCTGTATCTGACCCATGCTGTCCCTGCCCTAGGAGTATGTGATGGGACAATGTAGAGGGAGCTTCACTCTGTATCTAACCCGTGCTGTCCCTTCCCTGGGAGTGTGTGATGGGACAGTGTAGAGGGGGCTTCACTCTGTATCTAACCCATGCTGTCCCTTCCCTGGGATTGTGTGATGGGACAGTGTAGAGGGAGCTTCACTCTGTATCTAACCCGTGCTGTCCCTTCCCTGGGAGTGTGTGATGGGACAGTTTAGAGGGAGCTTCACTCTGTATCTAACCTGTGCTATTCCTGCCCTGGGAATTTTTGAAGGGATGGTGTCGAAGGATATTTCAGAGTTCTTTTTAATAGGAACTAGGATTGATAGTTGGCGATAATTATGGCTGATACCTGTCCCATGTATGAATAATGTATTTGAGACTTTCTGAAATGGAAATAGTACAGAACTATCTTTTTAATTTATTTCTGTCTCTATGATGTGGGGCTGTTTAATGAGTCATTAATGAGTTATTGGAGCCATCAATAAATTCCAATCAACGTCAAGGATAAAATTGGAATTAAAACAGATTCCCATGTATCTGTCCTCGTGGCACTGACGTGTCCCTGATCTCTCCTTCCCTCACCTCTTCCGCACTTCCCTCACCTGCTCTCTTCTTTCACCCAACTCAGCTCATTTTCTTTCATCATCCTGCCTTTCACTTATTTTCTCTCCCTTTTCCAATAGTATGTACACACGCCACATAAACTCTCCCATCTCAGTCCTGTTTCCTCCCCCCCCACTCATTCAAATACTCCTATGGCAAAATGAGATAGAGAGCTCCCTCTACACTGTCCCATCACACACTCCCAGGGCAGGGACAGCACGGGTTAGATACAGAGTGAAGCTCCCTCTACACTGTCCCATCACACACTCCCAGGGAAGGGACAGCATGGGTTAGATACAGAGTGAAGCTCCCTCTACACTGTCCCATCACACACTCCCAGGGAAGGGACAGCACGGGTTAGATACAGAGTGAAGCTCCCTCTACACTGTCCCATCACACCCTCCCAGGAAAGGGACAGCACGGGTTAGATACAGAGTGAAGCTCCCTCTACACTGTCCCATCACACCCTCCCAGGTCTGGGACAGCATGGGTTAGATACAGAGTGAAGCTCCCTCTACACTTTCCCATCACACACTCCCAGGGCAGTTCACTATATAATGAACTGGAGTGGTTCTCTGTTTTTCTGTATTCTGTAGCGGTAGCACCAAACCTGTGTGTACAATGGAATGCTTGGATTGTTTCCTCTTGGAATGAGACTGTTCAGCCCTCTGAGCTTTTTTAGAGTGACCCAGTTGGTTTGATTTGTTAGCTCTTCAAATTTCCCACATGACAGACATGTGTGGTTGGACCGTCCCTGACTGGTCTAGAACCATGGTTGAGGAAGGCAATCTGGGAAGAGGTGAATGGATATAGATCAGTAAGGATCCAGGTATGCACATGCTCCCTGAGGAATGTTGGAGTCAGGATCTGCACCGGTGCTACACCAATTCATCTAGTGGCGGTGCAGTTAGCGTAATGGTTAGCACAATGCTATCACAGCGCCAGCGAGTGGGGCTCGAATACATTGTCTGTAAGGAGTTCCTCCCCATGTCTACATGTGGTTCCTCCCCATGTCTACATGTGGTTCCTCCCCATGTCTACATGTGGTTCCTCCCCATGTCTACATGTGGTTCCTCCCCATGTCTACATGTGGTTCCTCCCCATGTCTACATGTGTTTCCTCCGTGTGCTCTTTAAAAAAAACATGCTGGTCTTGTAGGGTAATTAGGATATATGGGCAGCATGGGCTTGTGGGCCGGGAAGGCCAGTTACCGTGCTTTATGTCTAAATGTAAATTTAAATGAGTCTGTCCATCTGAGACTCCAGTTCAATTTAATGTTACTTGACCTGAGGTACAGTGAGAAAGTTTGTATAGCGAGCTATCCACTTGGTCAACCCACACTTTGTACAGCAATTAAAATAGCACAAAGTGCAGAATCTCAGAGAGGGTTCAACAAGAGCAATGAACAATCTCCGGAGGGCACACAGCATCCATAGGAAGTAAAAAGCAGTTGACGTTTTGGGCCTGAGCCCTGTATCAGGTACAGAGTGGGATCAGTTCTCAACCTTTTTCTTCCCACTCACATGGCACCTTAAGCCATCCCTTACTAATCACAGAGCACCGATGGCATAGGGATTACTTAAAGTGATATTTGAGTGGAAAGAAAAAGGTTGAGAATCACTGGTCCAGAGCAAAGGCAAAATTATTTTACAGATGTGAGGTTCTTTCAGGAGTCTGATAACAGTGGAAAAGGATTGCTCCTTGAATTCAGTGGTGTATGATCTGACTTCTGGAATCTTTCAGAAAGGAAGAGGGAGAAGAGAATGTGATGGGCACAAGATGAGTCTTTTAATCTGTCGGCTGCTTTTTTGAGGCAGCAAGAGCTATGGAGGTTCGATGGAGGGGAGGGAGGGATGAGGAATGTATAGTCATGGCGAGGCCAAATTGGAGCAACAACACCTTGTATTCCATCTCAGCTCTGCCCAACCAGATGGTATGAATATTTACTTCTCCAATTTCTGTTAAAACCCTTCCCCAGTCTCCCTCTTTCCCACATTCCTCTATCTCCCTTCCTCCAGCTTCCCACTTCCTTGCCTTCCTTCTCCTATCAGCGAGCTCCCTTTCTTAGCCCTCTGCCTTGATCACCTCAGCTTCTTTCTCTTCTACCCTTCTACCTGTATTTTACCTGTTAGCCTGAGTTCCTCCCCCAGACCCTTCTTTTTTATTCCACCATCTACCTGATTTTCATCCCTCTTGATGAAGGACACAGGTTACCTTTTTACTTCCGATGGATTCTGCATGACCTGCTGAGTTTCTCCAGCACATTTGTGTCTTGTCCTGGACCCCAACGTCTGCAGATGACCTTGTGTACGCCCTCACTCCTTCTCTCTGTTCCACCCCAGTCAAGCCGTGGGCCATCATGGCTGCAGGGATACAATCCACCAGGAGAGGGTAATGGCCACACACACACACACACACACACAATCCTTTATACACACACATGCACAATTTATCTTTATAATTATTAGATTACAAAAGGGTAAGGGTTAGGGAGGGAAGTTGGGAGAGAAGGAGGGTTGAAAATATTCACATGTAATTTGATATGTTCTTTTTGATGTAGTTTAAAATTTTAAATAGAATATTCAAAAAAGTTCAGATTTATTGCCAGAGTACATATATGACATCACATTCATCCCTGATAATCTTTTACCTGCAGGCGCAGCAGAATTTCTACTTATTTTTTTTTTTAAAGTACTTATACAAAAGAGAAATAAACAAACTGACTGCAATACAGAAAAAAAATCTAGTAATAAATACAAAGTAAGAGTCCTTAAATGAGTTTCTGATTGAGTTTGTTGTTGAGGAGTCTGATGGTGGAAGGGTAGCAGCTGTTCCTAAACCTGGTGGCATGAGTCTTGTGGCACCTATACCTTTTTCCAGATGGCAGCAGTGAGAACAGAGCGTGTGCTGGGTGGTGTGGATCTTTGATGATCGCTGCTGCTCTCCGACGGCTGTATTCCCTGTACATGTTCTCAATGGTGGGGAGAGTTTTGCCTGTGATATCTTGGGCTGTGTACATCACAAGATCCTGGACCAAGGTTCATTTGATTGCCCCGTTGACAAGGTTCTCCAAAATCTCTCCTTGATTTGTCATGCAAAAGCAAACAAAGCCGCAACTAACCCTGCCCAATTATTAAAACAAGAAGACTAGGCCTCCGCCACTACCCTTCACACTGGGTATCCGTGGTCACTGCCCCCGGTCTCCCCCTCACCGCTACACGTTCTGCTATTCAGTGGAGAACTCGAGCTCCAGGTTGCACCCTCTCCTCGCCCTGGGCCGTCCTCTTGGGACCCCCAGCTCACCTTGCCCGCAACCTCCCTTTTTTTAAAAAAATTTTTATTTTTCATACCATAAATCACATTAGCCATGATACACACTTTTTCTTTTTCACACATATACAGTGACTTTTTCTCCCCCCCCCCCCCTCCTCCCAAGCCACCCCCCCACCCCCCACTTCCCATCCATTTTAGGTATACAATCTAGGTTACATTAAACCAGTCAGACAATGTTGTCATTCAACAAAAATACACCAGAAATTCTACTGAGTCCATTCTTTTCTTTCCTTCTCCTTCCATCAACTTAGGTAATGATTGTCCCCGGTAGGTTTTCGCTATTGTATTTAATGTAAGGCTCCCATATTTGTTCGAATATTTCAATATTATTTCTTAAAATATATGTAATTTTTTCTAATGGAATACATTTATTCATTTCTATATACCATTGTCCCGCAACCTCCCTCATGTACCCTGGACCTGAGCCCTAGTTCTCAGAAGCCAATCAGTTCCCTGCAGCCAGAGCAGTGAAGTCCTTTGTCTTGCGACTTCAGCCACTGCAGAAACTGGGAATTATGCCCCAAAATTCCACTTGAAAGGGGTCATCTGGATATAGTGATATTTCCTCCAAAAGTAGATATTGTTTATCAAAGAGAATCTGCAAACGCTGCAGTCTGCAGCCACCACTAGATGTCTCCTCCACACCGTGTAATGACATCCACTCACCACCTGAACTGCAATCCGCCGACATTGGTTATTTCTCCCAGCAATTCTCTCTCTTCCTCACTCTCTCTCACTCCTCCTCCCTCTCTCCCTATTCTTCTTCCTCTCTTTTTCTCTCGCATTCTTCCCTCCCCAACCCTCCCTGTTTCTCTCTCTCACGTACACTCTGTCTAACATAATCTCTTTCCTACCCCTTTTCTCTTCCCCTTCTCTATCTCTATTCTCCCCTTCTCCCCATTTCACTGGCCTTCCCCCCCCCTCCCCCATCCCATCATTGTCCCCATGCTTCCATCTCTCTCTCATTCTCTGTTGACAGAAAGTACAAGCAGCCTCGCTGCTGCCTCTGAGATGATCAGCCTGACTCAGCCCAACCTGTGGCCAGTTGAGTTGTTCAGTGTGAGGCCGGGTGAGCCATCTGGTTTTCTAATGTGCTCTAGGAATGAAATATTCTTCCTTTACCCAAGTCTTCTCACCTTGTTTCTTTCCACTGACATACCACTTTAAGTAATCCCTATGCCATCGGTGCCCTGTGATTAGTAAGGGTGGAAAAAAGGTTTGAAAACCACTGTTTTAATCATACCTAATTGACTCAGAACTCCAAAGGAAATGGGCCAATGACAATTTTTCTCAAGCAAAATATTTCAGTAACAATTGGGTCGAGAGCAGTGATTCTCAACCTTACCATCCCACTCACATACCACCTTAAGTAAATCTTTACCAATCATAGAGCATCAGTGGCATAGGGAATACTTAAAGTGGTATGTGAGTGGAAGGAAAAAGGTTGAGGACCACTGCCCTAAACTCCTCAGTTCAGGGATATTGCAGATCGACAATAAATTGTGGCATTGCTTCCTGGGTTCACATCCAGTGAGTGAAAACATATTTAAAATACATGGAGCACACACTGCAGGACAGGAGTGTACAGAATCATGGTGTAAGAGTGTAGATGGGGGCAGCGAATCAACACTCAGCAGGTCAGGAAACATCAGTGGTGAGGGAAAGAGAGCCCAAACTTGAGATCTTCAGAATTAGAATCAGATTTTATTGTCATGGGCAAGTCACAAAATGTGTTGTTTTGCGGCAGAATCACAATGAAAATATTTAGATAAACCACCTTGCAAGATAAATTTCTAGAAATGCAAGAAAAACACTAAGTGAGGCAGTGTCTATGGTTTATTGTTCATTCATGAATCTGATAGCAGAGGGGAAGAAACTCTCCTTGTGCCACTGAGTGCTCGTCTTCAGGCTCCTGCACCTTTTCCCCAAGGGTAGCAAGAACGAAGAGGGCATGACCTGGGTGGTGGGGGTCCTTGAGGATAGAAGCTGCTTTCTTAAAACTCTGTCTCTTGTAGATCTCCTTGATGGAGTGAAGGCTGGCGCCTGAGCATTGGCACCTCTGTACCAGATAGTGATACAACCAGTGAGAATGCTCTCCATGGAAAATCTGTTGAAGTTTTCGAGAGTCTTCAGTGACGAACCGAATCTCCTCAAACTCCTCACTAAGTATAGTCTCTGCCAAGCCTCCTTGATGATTGCATTGACATAGAGGCTCCAGGATAGATCCTCAGAGATGTTGACAAGTTCTTGACCCTCTCCACTGCTGACCCCTCAATGAGGACTGGGTCGTGTTCTCCTCACCTCCTGTTCCTCTTTTGAACAGTGCCACACCTGAAATGTCTTTCATACAAGATTATTTTATTGTCATGTATTAAACAGTTGTAATATCACATGAAATTGCATTTAGTCTACCTTAAGGGAACAATTCGCCATCAGCAGAAATTCCCCACTGTCCCTTACAGTCAGAGAGAGAGAAGCAAGAATCCCTTCTGTGGATTCAGCTCCAGTGCTCCCACAGCCTCTGCAGCTGCAAAGACTTCTGTTCAATCCGTAGGCAACCAAGCTCCAGATCCAAACCTCTGACTCAACCAGACAGTCTTCAGCACCCTCTCGCATGCCAGTTCCAATACCTAGTACCCCTTCACCTCCCAGCCAGCCTCTAGCAACCTGTTGGTTAGTAGCTCGCAGGCTGTGTGAGTTCCTCGCCTCAAGTCCCAGCAGCCCACTGCCTATGCAGAGCCCCTCACTGGTCTGCCACCGTGGCCACCATCCTGTGGGGTCATTTCCTCTGCTTCTCTTCCTCAAACGCTGGGTGCTCTCCCTGTTTTCTGGTGCCCTCCTGTTTCCCCAGAGTCTCTAACCTCTCTGGGTCTCTACTGAACACAGGCATCACCATCTTGGGCCCAGACCCCACAGTCACAGGATTTTAAAATAAAACGCCGTCAGCTCCTTTAACAGGCCATTGAAAGCCTGGAAGGAGCCGACGGTAGTAGGACTGGGCAGTTGGACCCCACGGAGCAGCGCTGACCAGCGGCAACATTGCCAGTGCAACAGCTCCTGCAGCTGCCAATTTTTCTTCAGTGCTGTGTGACCTGATGAGTATCTCCATAATTATCTGTTGAGGCTGCGTTCAACTCTGTTGTGTTCATGATAATCCTGACGATAATGAGAGTTTATTGTCACACACTTAAGTCAATGTACAGCTCCACTGAAATTATTATCTCCTGTGACAAGACAGAAGCATAAAGTACATCATCAAAGAATAAGAATAAATTAAATTAACACATGGAAGGAAAAAAAGAATAATTATGAGTAAAATCACAGAAATACTGGAGAAACTCATCAGCTCTTGCAGCATCCGTAGAGGGTAAAGAATTATTACCGACGTTTCAGGCCTGAGCCTTTTTTCAGTGTATTTGCTGCAATCCCAGCATCAGCAGACTTGCACGTTTCACTCCACAATAATGAGTGCCAGGGTTCGAATCCCCCACTGTGTGTAAGGAGCTTGCACCTTCTTCCAGTGACCTGCGTGGTTTTTGACCGAGCGCTCCAGTTTCTTCCCACGTTCCAAAGATTTATGGGGTGGGGGTGAGAAGGTTAATTGGATATGTGGGTGTATTTGGGCAGTGAGGGCATATTGATCAGAAAGGCCTGTTTCCCTGATGTATCTCCAAAATAAAGAGAATAGATAAACATCCACAAAAAAATGTGATGCTACGGTCGTGCAGCCAGATGTTTAGTGGTTCCAGAGTCATTTATGGTCAGGATAATAGAAAGAAGTTCAAGAGACTAATAGAACATGGAACAGTACGACACAGTACAGGCCATTCAGCCCTTGATGTTGTACTGACCCATATATTCCTTTAAAAACAAGTAATAAATCCTCCCTACCCAGTAACCCTCTATTTTCTTTCATCCATGTGCCTATCTAAGAGTCTCTTAAATGCCCTTATTGTTTCTGCCTCTGCCACTACCCCAGCAAGGCATTCCAGGCACCCACAACTCTCTATGTTTTAAAAAAAAACTTTATCCCTGATGTCTCCCCTAAACTTCTGTCCCTTCACTTTGTACACATGTCCACTGGTGTTTGTCATTCCTGTCCTGGGAAAAAAGGTGCTGGATGTCCACCTATCTATGCCTCTCATAATCTTGTAGACCTCTAGTAAGTCTCCTCTCATCCTTCAGTGCTCCAAAGAGAAAAGTCCCAGCTCTGCTATCCTTGCCTCATAAGACTTATTTTCCAATCCAGGAATTCCTGGTAAATCTCCTCTGCACCTTCTTCATAGCTTCCACATCCTTCCTATAATGAGGTGACCAGAACTGAACACAACACTCCAAGTGTGGTCTCACTAGAGACTTGTAGAATTGCAACATGACCTCTCGACTCTTGAACTCAGTCCCCCTATTAATGAAACCCAGTATCCCATAGGCCTTGTTAACCTATCAGTCTGCATGGGACTTTTGAGAGATGTATGGATTTGGACCCCAGAGGTCCCTCTGTTTATCCACTCTCTTGAAACCGACCTTTAACCCTGTTCACAGCCTTCCAGTTTGACCTTCCAAAATGCATCACCTCACACTTGTCCTGATTGAATTCCACAGGCCCTTTTTCTGCCCAACTCTACATCCTGTCTATATCCTTTTGCAAGCCACAACAGCCTTCAGCTCCATCCACAACTCCAACTTTTGTATCATCTGCAAACTTACTGACCCATCCTTCCACCTCCACACCTAGGTCATTTATAAAAATCACAAAGAGCAGGGGTCCTAGAACTGATCCCTGTGGCACTCCACTAGTCACTGACCTCCAGGCAGAATACTTTCTGTCCACTGCCATTCTCTGCTTTCTATGTGCGAGCCAATTTTTTTTCTACACAGCCAAGGCACTGTGGATCCCTTGCCTCATGACTTTCTGAATGAGTCTATCATGGGGGACCTTGTCAAATGCCTTACTAAAATCCATATAGACCACATCTACCACCCTATCTTCATCAATTTATTTTGTTATCTCCTCAAAAAGCTCAATTAGGTTCATGAGGCACAACCTTCCCTTCACAAAGCCTTGTTGACTATCCTTGAGTAGACTGTACTTCTCCAAATGCTCATAGATTCTGTCTTTAAGAATCCTCTCCAAATAGATGTTGGATAAATACTAGTTTTAAACTTAGTTGGTGGGGGGGGGGCAACAGAAATCGGAGAAGTCAATGTTAATGCCATCCGGATGGATGGTTCCCAGAAGGAAGATGAGGTGTTGTTCCTCCAAGTTGCGTGCGGTCTCAGTCTGGCAGTGCATGAGACCACTCTCAAATCTGCAGGGGCTATCTACTGCATCCAGTGCTCCCATTGTGGTCTCTTCTACATCGGAGAGACTGGGCACAGGTTGGGAGATCACTTCATTGAGCACCTCGGCTCTGTCCGCCGCAATAGCATGGATCTCCCGCTGACTATCCATTTCAATTCACCCCCCCTTCCCATTCCCTTGCTGACATGTCTGTCCATGGTCTCATGCAGTGCCAGGCTGAGACAACCCACAAATTGGAAGAACATCACCTTAACCTCCATCCTGATGGCATTAACATCGACCTCCAGTTTCTGTAAAACCTCTCACCCATCCCTACCCCCTCATCTCTCCATTTCCCTATTTCTATGTCTCCTTTCCTCTAGCTGTCTCTCTCACCCTCCATCCTCCAGCTCTGCATCGAAAGAGCCTCCCCGATCACCTATCCTCTCCTATCCTCCCACCCATGTCCAGTATGTCCAGTTATCATCTTTAACCTGTTGTCTTGTGCTCCCCTCCCCTTTAATCCCTCCTTCCCCAGCTTTTTTTTTATTCAGGACCCTGTCTGCATTTTGCTCATAACTTGAAGGGCTCAAACCTGAAACGTCAGTTATATATCTTTATCTGCTCTGGACAATGGAAGATCTGCTGAGTTCCTCCAGCATTTTTATCTTTTTACCAGTTCATTCAGTATATCCTTTAAAGAAGATTCATTTGAAATTATAGACCTCCAGAAGCTGAAAGGATGGAATGATATCAGTGTCAGTTTTATAACACGTCCCTCACGACAGCCCAGGGACTTCAGATACGTAGACAGACTGGGGATTTTCTCCTCGAAGCAGGTGTCCAAAATTATTAACGACTTTAACAGATTAAATCATGAGAAATTATTTCCACTGGTTGGATTATCAAGAGAATAGAGGTAGAGGAGATAGATGAGAAATTAATTTTGCCTGAAGGTTAAATAGTAGGTTCACAGTAATGTTCTGAAGATTCATACTGAAGGAGCATCAACCAGATGGCATTAACACCAACTGCTTTAATTTCTGTAAACCCCTGGTCTCTCTCTTCTCCTTTCATCCAGCTCCCCACCCCCATCCCTTCCCTCTTCTATCAGAGTGTTACCCTCTGCCCTCTCCATAACTCTTCTCAGCTTTTTTTCTCATCTACCCTCCCACATGTATCCACCTATGACCTGTTAGCCTTGTGCTCCTTCCCCTTCCTCCCTCCTCTCCTCTCCCTCCCCTTCATCTCTCCCTCCTCTCCCTCCCCTTCCTCCCTCGACTCATCTCCCTCCTCCTTTCTTCTCACTGCCTCTGCCTCTCCCTCTTTTGCTGCCCTTTTTCACCCTCCCTTCCTCCCTCCTCTCTTCTCCCTCCACTTCCTCCTTCCTCTCCTCTCCCCCTCCTTCCTCCTCTCCCTCCCTTTCCTCCCTACTTTCCCTCCCCTTCCTCCCTCCTCTCCCTCCCCTTCCTCCCTCCTCTCCTCTCCCTCCCCTTCCTCCCTCCTCTCCTCTCCCTCCCCTTCCTCCCTCCCTCCTCTCCTCTCCCTCCCCTTCCTCCTCTCCTCTCCCTCCCCTTCAACCCTCCCTCCTCTCCCTCCCCTTCAACCCTCCCTCCTCTCCCTCCCCTTCCTCCCTCGACTCATCTCCCTCCTCCTTTCTTCTCACTGCCTCTGCCTCTCCCTCTTTTGCTGCCCTTTTTCACCCTCCCTTCCTCCCTCCTCTCTTCTCCCTCCACTTCCACCTTCCTCTCCTCTCCCCCTCCTTCCTCCTCTCCCTCCCTTTCCTCCCTACTTTCCCTCCTCTCCCTCCCCTTCCTCCCTCCTCTCCTCTCCCTCCCCTTCCTCCCTCCTCTCCTCTCCCTCCCCTTCCTCCCTCCTCTCCTCTCTCTCCCCTTCCTCCCTCCTCTCCTCTCTCTCCCCTTCCTCCCTCCTTTCCTCCGCTCTCTCCCTGCACCTTTTTATTCAGGTACCTGCCTCTTTTTCCTCATAACTGACAAATGGCCCAGGCTGGTTAACCTGAACTTCTTAAGGATGCTGCGTTATCTGCTGAGTTTCTCCAGCATGTTTGTGTATTGCACTCCCTGGACATAATCTCTTCTCCTTCCTCCCATTGGGGAGAAAGCTCAAGAGTGTGAAGCACGAACCAACAGGTTTAAAGACAGTTCCCTGCAGCTATCAGGCTCCTGAATGAACCCCACAACAGTGCTCTCATGCTGCCAAAAGAATCTTCCTTCTCATTGTAACTATACTCTATCAATTGTGCTCTTTACACGGCTGTTTGAATTTTAGTGACAACCTGTTATTCTGCTCATGGTACCAGTGTAGTGTGACAATTAAACTTAAACCTTTGAAATGGATTTGGATAAGTATCCATAAAGGAGAATTTTTCAGGCATGTGGGGTAAGATGGACAGTTAAAATTGATAAAAGAGCAAGCTAGTTTACATGTGACAGGCTGAATGGCCTCCTGTGCTGTATGATTATTTGCTTGTATTTATTGTCCATAAATCTTTGCATTGGGATAGGGGCTTCATTGCCCTCTAATGAGTACATAGTCCAGCCAAGACAGTAGAAGTTCGTTGAACTACTCCCTGTTCCCCACCACCACTCCTTGCCCCTCTCTATTCCCTTTCACTCTCCCATGTACTTCTTTGAGCTCCCACTTTCATCCTATCCTCTTGGCCCTCAGACCCTTTCACCTCCCCCCTCAAATCTCCTCTGACCTCCCTATCCCTCCAATTCCCCCTCTGATTGCCCCATACCTCCACTTCCCCTCTGGCCTCCTCTACCTTCCAACCCTCCTCTGACCTCCCCTGCCTGCCACTCCTTCTCTGATCTTCCTTTTCCTCCACCTCCCCCTCTCACCTCCCCTGCCCAATCTCCCCCTCTGACTTCCCCTTCCCTCCACCTCCCCTCCCTGACCTCCTCTGCCCCTCTGACCTCTCCTACCTGCAACCTCCCCCAACCACTGACCTTCCCAACACCCCCTCCCCCCTCTGGCTTCTCCAGGTACTTACCTCCTCTCCCCCTCATGTTTGGCCCAACACCCTCCCCTCCCATATTCACCTATGACCTCGTGCCTACATTTTGCTCAGGCCTTGATGAAGGGCTCAAGCCAAAATGTTGGGTATGTATCTTTAACATTAAAAGTCCATTGTGTGACCTGGTGAGTTTCTCTGGCATTGACCACCAGGGTCAAGGACAGTTTCCTCCCTGCCATTATCAGGCTCTTGCATAAATCCCTCATTAGTAAAAGATGACAACATTGGAACATAAGGAGCAGGAGCAGGAATCCCCCATCTGGCCTGTCGAGCTACTCTGCTGTTTGATAAGATCACAGCTGATCTGGACATGAACTCAGCTCCACCTACCTGCTTGCTCCTAATGCCCTTAATTCTGTTCAAAAATCTAATTATATGTGTCTGAAATATATTTAAAGAGGCAGTCTCTACTGCTTCCTTGAGCAGAGAATCCCACACTCTCTGGGAGAAGCTGTTCCTTCTCATCTTAAATCTACTCCACCAATCCTTGAGATGATGTCCCCTAGTTCTAATCTCACCTGCCAGTAGAAACAATCTCTCTGCTTCTATTCCTTTCATAATTTTCTCTTTCTTCAAGACACCCTCTCATTCTTCCGAACTCCAATCATACCTTGCACTGTTTATCTGTGCTGTTCTCTTCAATACTGTACCCCGCACTAAATTTTGTCTTGCACTACTTGTGCGATGATAGATTGACCTGGCTGAATAGCACATAAAACAAAGCTTTTCACTGCATCTCGGTACACATGACAATAAGAATTCAAAAAGAACCATTCATTTGTCAATCACAGAGTTAAAACTGGTGCAGTATCAATCACAATTTGTGAAAGAGACTCCAAATTTAAACCAGTCTCTCTTTGAGCGCACACAGTGCAGATAGTTGAGCTCAGTCTCACAACCCCAGAGACCCAGGTTCAATCCTGATCCCTGGTGCTCTCTGTGTGGAGTTTGCATGTTCCCCTGTGCCCATATGGGTTTCCCTAGGGTGCGCTGGTTTCCTCCCACCATGTGTTTGAAGATTAATTGAATGTTGACAAGGAATCGTTGTGTTCAGGTAAGGTGTTGAATTTGGGAGGAGTTGATGGGAATGACATTGGTAATTGATTGTTAGCACAGACTCAATGGAATGAAGGGTCTGTTTCTCTGCTATATGCAGAGAAGTTTCCTAATCTTAATTCTGAAAGATCTGGTTACAACTCTTAATCTCTCCCTAATCAATAGGAGTAGTTCAAGTTTATTATCACCTGATTGCATAAGTACAACCTGACAAAACAATGACCCCATCAAGTATGGTCAATATTTGAAAATGTAATTACATCATCGCTTGAAAAACTCATGCAGTTTGGCATGCAGAGTTTTGCCGCCAGCCTTCCAGACTTCTGGGGGGATTCCATCCATACCTGCTGCTTTGCCACTTTTCAGTTGTTCGATTGCCTTATATGTCTCATCCAGGGTGGGAACCTCATCCAGCTCTAGCCTTAGGGGCTGTTGAGGGAGCTGGAGCAGGGCGGAATCTTGGACTGAGCGGTTGGTACTGAAAAGAGATTGGAAGTGTTCTGACCATCGGTTGAGGATGGAGATCTTGTCGCTGAGGAGGACTTTGCCGTCTGAGCTGCGCAGCGGGCTTTGGACTTGGGGTGAGGGGCCGTACACAGCCTTTAGAGCCTCGTAGAAACCCCTGAAGTCGCCAATGTCCGCGCTGAGCTGTGTTCGTTTGGCGAGGCTAGTCCACCACTCATTTTGGATCTCCCGGAGTTTGCGCTGAAGATGGCTGCATGCGCGACGGAAGGCTTGTTTCTTCTCTGGACAGGACGGCTTTGTAAGGTGAGCCTGGTGGGCAGCTCGCTTCTTTGCCAGCAGCTCCTGGATTTCCTGGCTGTTTTCGTCAAACCAGTCCTTGTTTTTCCTGGAGGAGAAGCCCAGTACCTCTTCAGTGGATTGCAGTATGGTAGTCTTCAACTGATCCCAGAGGGTTTCAGGGGACGGGTCCGTGAGGCGGGTTGCAACGTCGAGCTTTGCTTTGAGGTTTGCCTGGAAGTTTCCTCTCGCTTCGTCTGACTGCAGTTTTCCAACATTGAACCTCTTTCTGGGGGACCAAGGTAAACAAGCTTTGTTGGGACCAAGGTAAACTGCCTCAGGATCTTCGTGATGCCACCATCATCACCCTGTACAAAAACAAAGGCGAGAAATCAGACTGCTCAAACTACAGGGGAATCACGTTGCTCTCCATTGCAGGCAAAATCTTCGCTAGGATTCTACTAAATAGAATAATACCTAGTGTCGCTGAGAATATTCTCCCAGAATCACAGTGCGGCTTTCGCGCAAACAGAGGAACCACTGACATGGTCTTTGCCCTCAGACAGCTCCAAGAAAAGTGCAGAGAACAAAACAAAGGACTCTACATCACCTTTGTTGACCTCACCAAAGCCTTCGACACCGTGAGCAGGAAAGGGCTTTGGCAAATACTAGAGCGCATCGGATGTCCCCCAAAGTTCCTCAACATGATTATCCAACTGCACGAAAACCAACAAGGTCGGGTCAGATACAGCAATGAGCTCTCTGAACCCTTCTCCATTAACAATGGCGTGAAGCAAGGCTGTGTTCTCGCACCAACCCTCTTTTCAATCTTCTTCAGCATGATGCTGAACCAAGCCATGAAAGACCCCAACAATGAAGACGCTGTTTACATCCGGTACCGCACGGATGGCAGTCTCTTCAATCTGAGGCGCCTGCAAGCTCACACCAAGACACAAGAGAAACTTGTCCGTGAACTACTCTTTGCAGATGATGCCGCTTTAGTTGCCCATTCAGAGCCAGCTCTTCAGCGCTTGACGTCCTGCTTTGCGGAAACTGCCAAAATGTTTGGCCTGGAAGTCAGCCTGAAGAAAACTGAGGTCCTCCATCAGCCAGCTCCCCACCATGACTACCAGCCCCCCCACATCTCCATCGGGCACACAAAACTCAAAACGGTCAACCAGTTTACCTATCTCGGCTGCACCATTTCATCAGATGCAAGGATCGACAATGAGATAGACAACAGACTCGCCAAGGCAAATAGCGCCTTTGGAAGACTACACAAAAGAGTCTGGAAAAACAACCAACTGAAAAACCTCACAAAGATAAGCGTATACAGAGCCGTTGTCATACCCACACTCCTGTTCGGCTCCGAATCATGGGTCCTCTACCGGCACCACCTACGGCTCCTAGAACGCTTCCACCAGCGTTGTCTCCGCTCCATCCTCAACATCCATTGGAGCGCTCACACCCCTAACGTCGAGGTACTCGAGATGGCAGAGGTCGACAGCATCGAGTCCACGCTGCTGAAGATCCAGCTGCGCTGGATGGGTCACGTCTCCAGAATGGAGGACCATCGCCTTCCCAAGATCGTATTATATGGCGAGCTCTCCACTGGCCACCGTGACAGAGGTGCACCAAAGAAAAGGTACAAGGACTGCCTAAAGAAATCTCTTGGTGCCTGCCACATTGACCACCGCCAGTGGGCTGATAATGCCTCAAACCGTGCATCTTGGCGCCTCACAGTTTGGCGGGCAGCAGCCTCCTTTGAAGAAGACCGCAGAGCCCACCTCTCTGACAAAAGGCAAAGGAGGAAAAACCCAACACCCAACCCCAACCAACCAATTTTCCCTTGCAACCGCTGCAATCGTGTCTGCCTGTCCCGCATCGGACTGGTCAGCCACAAACGAGCCTGCAGCTGACGTGGACTTTTTACCCCCTCCATAAATCTTCGTCCGCGAAGCCAAGCCAAAGAAGAATTACATCATCCCTTAGATGTTCTAAATTGCAAGGAATATAAATCTAATTTTTGTAATCTTGCTTCACAAATTAATCCCCCAGAGACCAGGTATCATCAATACCTCCCTCAGCCATGGATTAATTCTAAATACAATCTGACCTCAAATGGGATAGGTCCACCCCAGCCCAAGAGATCAAGGGTCAGGGAGCCTCAGTGGTGAACTGTGCTATAACACGAGACTCAGGCCCACAGTTCAAGGCTGGGAGAGTTAACCATATAACTACAACCATATAACTGTTTACGGCGTGGAAACAGGCCATGTCGGCCCTTCAAGTCCACGCCAGTTCACTTGAACAACTCCACTAGTGTGGAGTCACAGAGCAAAGAGCAGGCCCTTCAGCCCAACTCATCCAGAGCAATATAGAACATTTCAGCACAAAAAGAGACCCTTTAGCCCTTCTAGTCTGTGCCAAACTATTATCCTGCCTAGTCCTGCTGACCTGCCCTTGGTCCATATCCCTGCCATCCATGTACCTGTCCAAATTGTTCTTAAATCTGAAAATTGAGCCCACATTCACCACCACATCTGGCAGCTCATGCCACACTCCCACTCTGTGTGAAGTTCTCCCCAATGTTCCCCCTAAACATTTCCCTTCACCCTTAACCCATGTCCTCTGGTTTGTATCTCACCTACCCTCAGTGAAAAAAGCCTATCAACATTTACTCTGTCTATCCCCCTCATAAATTTAAAAACCTCTGTCAAATCTCCCCTCATTCTTTTACACTCAAGGGAATAAAGTCCTAACCTGTTTAACCTGTAACTCAGGTTGGCAAAGATCCTCAAGAGGGGACAGGCAAGTAAAGCTGAGGCTGGAGATGAGTCTCCCAGTTACAGGGAAGTAATGGGTCACAAACCATGTATACTGAAGCTAATTGAAAGTTGACTTGGATTTGTTTGTAGTTTTACCATGATCGCAGCCCAAAGGTCCTTCATGGACCATCAGTATCCAAAATATAGCATAGAAGGAGATATTAGAACAACCTTAATCAATTCGTGAGGAACATTCCCAATGAGGAGAGAGTAGTAGAGATATGGAAAAGTTTAGGAAAGATATTTCAGCACCTTGGTTATAGGGTCATTTGGCATAGGAACCTTGTTTTTCCCACTATTTCTATAGCAACCATCAAAGCCCACTCTCCATTGTCCCATCACACATTCCCAGAACAGGGGCAGCACAGGTTAGATACAGAGTGAAGCTCCCTCTACACTGCCCCATCACACACCCCCAGGGAAGGGACAGCACGGGTTAGATACAGAGTGAAGCCCCCTCTGCACTGTCCCATCACACACTCCCAGGGCAGGGGCAGTACGGGTTAGATATATATTCTACCAATAAAAAAAAAAGAAACCATTCCTATCTCATAACCCTCCACTTTCCTTTCATCCATTTGTCTGTCTCTTAAAAGTCCCTAATGTTTCAGCCTTCACCACCACCCCTCGCAATGCATTTCAGGCACCCACAAATCTGTGTATATAAAAAAAAAAACCCTCTGATGTCTCCCCTAACTTTCCTCACCTCTTTGTACACATCTTCTGGAATTTGCTTCTCCTCCTGCCCTGGAAAAAAGGCGCTGGCTGTCCACCATAATCTTGTAGACCTTTTTTTTGTCTCCTCTTGTCATCTCTGCACCAAAGAGAAAAGCCCCAGCTCTGCTAACCTTGCCTCACAAGACATGTTTTTCAATCCAGGCAACATCCTGGTAAATCTCCTCTGCATCCTCTCCATAGCTTCCACATCCTTCTGATGATGAGGTGACCAGAACTGAACTAAATATCCAGGTGTGGTCTCACCAAGGATTTGTAGGGTTGCAACATAACTTCTGAACTCAACCCTCCACACAACCTTCAACAGGGAAGAAAGAAAAAATCAGAATTCATGATTCAAGATTCCTTTATTGTCATTAATAAAGCAGATATAATATTACATGAAATTTACTTTAGACTGCTGTAAGTCAAACAGATTCGCCGTCAGCAGAAAAGGTGTGATGGAATCTTGATGATGGGTTCCAACCCACAATTCTGCTTGACCCAGTGAATTCAACCAGCAGATTGTTGTTTTTTTTGCTCCAGTTTCCAACATCTACAGTCTCCTGTGCCTTCCTCTTGTTCCACATCACAGAGAAAGCAAGTTACCTGTTGCTGAATTTGCTCTCGAGTCCAGAAGATGAAGAACAGGTTTGATACAAAGCTCCTGAGTTTAGCTTGAAGGTTGAGTTAATAATTACGGTATGTTGAGTGTGGTTAGGGTGTATTCATTGACTGAAGGGAGAAGCCCAATATCTGGTCTCAGAACCTAAGACTAGGGAGGCATATGATCAGAATGATGATTCTATCCTTCCTACTGCCCATTGTGGAACCTTCTGCTAGGAAGCGCTGGGGTGAACTACCCTCATCAATCTCCCATGGTCAACTAATTCTCCTTTCTGGCCTCCCACAGTTACACTTGATTCAGATGTTCTTCTTCAGGTGAAAGAGCATATTGACATTAGGAATCCAAAACACTTCACTGTGCATTCAGAACCTATCTCCTACCAGAAAGAGGGCCACATTACTGAGAGTAGGAGACTAGCCAAGCATCTGGATGATGTCAGTAATCTGTTAATGGAATCCTCTGGCTTGGGTTTATAGGAAAGTAAAATGTAGGTGGTAGGTTCTTCATTTTTTTTTAATGTGAGCCTGAAACCTATCAAAGGATATAGGTTATTGCCACTGGAAGGGAAACATAGTGTCACAGAATCACACAGAATGGATACAAACCCTTCACCCCACTGTCCATGATGACCATCAGACACCCATTTTCACTAAAACCATCTTATTTTTCTGTACCTAGCTTTCAAAGTGTGAGTTTGCTGTAGTTTCTGTTATAAGTTCTGTTTTGATAGATCAAACTGGAGTCTGTGAGGCTGCAGGTACTGCAGGAGCACTGGAAATGAATCCACAGACACTCAGTGACTCTGAAGGGACTCTCTTTTTCTTCTCTTTCTATTCTTTGGAAAGGGAGGCCAGGTGACACTAATGACAACTCTTGGTCTTTACGGCAGGCGGAATGCAATATTGTGTAATATTACATGTTCTGTACAATAATGGAATTTTGAATTTCTTCTAGTGTTTAGATATCATGTGTTCTCTGGGTAAGATGTGCACTCCAGGATTAGCTGTGGCCCCATCCTCTATAATTCATTACCATTGTTGTTTACGGGCACTCTGTTTTTTGAATAGTGCTGTCAGGAATTTCTCCATTCACATGGTATTTCAAACAGGACCTGATTTGATAGTTTCCAAGATAGTGTAGTTTTCAACAGAATAGCACTTGGGAATGACAGTCTTATTTTTGCACTCAAACCCAATGACCCAGTTATGGTAACATGATAACACATATGCTACTCTGAGACTCCCATGTTGTTGTTTTGAACTTGATGACTGGCTCCTTGATTCTAATTCTCTCCATTCATTGCATTGTTGCCACCATCTGCCACTGGAGCCTATTTATAAAACATCAAAAAGAGAACATAGGTTCAAGGTGAGGGGGGGAGATTTAACAGGAACCTGATGGGTGAGTTATTTACACAGAGGGTATAGAACGTGCTGTCAGACGAGGTGGTTGAGGCACATACTGTTGCAATGATTAAAGAATGGATAGGATGGGCCAAATGCAGACAGGTGGGACAACTGTGGGTGAACAGCGTGGGCAAGTTGGGTCAAAGGGCTGTACGTCCCCTTGACTAACGTCCTCATAAATCTTCTCTGTACCCTCTCCTGCTTGATGACATCTTTCCTGTAGCAGGATGACTGAGAGTGAACACAGTACTGCAAATGGGTTTGTGTCTTGGTTTTCAACAAACTGGTCCCTAAATGGATGCTGTAGCATTGGGATAGGGTGTGATAGTGTTCAAAGAACAGCTCCCTTGCTAGAGTAAAATAATATATAACCTGTGGAGGAACTTAGTGAGTCAAGCAGCATCAGAAGAGGAATTGTTGTCATTTCAGGACAACTCCTTTCATCAAGACTAATTGTGGAGAAAGGAGATAGCCAAGGTAACGAGGAGAGAGTGGCAAGGCTGAGTCACTTGAATTCATTTCCCTCTACTGATGCTGCTCAACCCACTGAGTTCCAACAACAGATTTTATTTTTGCTCCTCGCCTCTCAATTCAGAGAGGGGAGCATCGGTGCACAGTTAGGCTAATGCTGAATGAACAGCTCACTGGCCGGACTGATCTGCAAGGGTGGTACTGTGTTGAGCCAGCTGGCAAGGGCGGTGCTGAATGAACAGCTCCCTGTCCCAGGCTGGACAGCAAGGGTGGTGCTGAATGAACAGCCCCCAGATTGAGATAGGATAGGTTGGGGACACAAAAGAGACTGCAAATGCTAAATCTGGAACAACAAACAATCTACTGGATGAACTTATCAAGCCGAGCAGCATCAGTTGGGGTGGGGTGGAGAAAAGAATTGTCAATGTATTAGGCCAGAATCCTTCACCAAGGTTGAGAGTACAGGTACAGAGGTTGTAGTAAGCAAATTCATCATTGCAAAGTAAACCATCACACATTTTTCCATGCTATTTTGCTTCTTTATCTTTCAATTATTTAACCTCAGTATATATTTCTGCAGGTTCTTTGCAACTTGTTTACAACTTACAAATCAAGTTATGAGGTAGTAAAGTGTGAAATTAGTTGAGGGGGAGCATTCAATACTGAATCATGCAACTACTTACTTATTGCAAACTTTTTTTTCTGGAAGTTACCCAATCTCCTTTATATGTTCTCATTTTTTTTTTTAAATTTAAATTTAGACATGCAGCACTGTAACACACCATTTCAGCCCACAAGCCCATGTCGCCCAATAACACCCAATTAACCTACAACCCTGGTACATTTCAAATTGTGGGAGGAAACTGGAGTTCCCAAGGAAAACCCACGCAGACACGGGGAGGATATGCAAACTCCTTACAGAGATTGCGGGATTAAAACCCGGGTCCTAATCGCTGGCACTGTAACGGTGTTGCACTAACCACTACACCAACCATACCATCCCTTTGTGATCCTTTATATGGTATCTTATGAAATGAGTTCTGAAAATTCAAATATACCATACTCCTTTATCTACCCAATTTATGTCATCCACAAAAGATTCTAGCTGATACTGCCTGATTTCCTATGGTTTTCAAAATAATCCATTATAATCTTTCTAAAATCTGATTCTGATGTTTTAGCAATGGCAAACATGAGGCTATTGTTTCATGTTTTCTGTCCCTCTTTTTTGTTGAATATTGATCATACATTTGCAGTTTTCCAATCCGCAGAGGCTTCTCGTGGAATATGCTATATTTCAAACAATGCAATGCAGCCATTTTAGCTATCAGGCTCTTAAACCCCCCTCCCCCCATACTACCTTAATCCTAACCCTAAACTAATCCGAGAAAACAAAAAGATCTGTCTTCATTTCTGACATGTTCTTGCACTAAATGCAACTGAATATTTATTGTCCATCCTTTCATATTTATAATCTCTATTTCTGTCATGGCATATTGTGCTAATTTAATTTGTACTTTTACACTTGGTGTTATCTTCCTGTTTGACTGCAGCAAGTAAGAATTTTCGTGCATCTGTACGTTATATGCTAATAAACTCTCATTGAATTTCCTTCAAAAGGACATAATGGCCTTTAGTCCCTTCTTGTGAATGGAATGATTTTGCTGTTTTGTACTTTGACCCATAATAATAGAACATTGAACATAGAACATTCCAGCACAGTACAGGCCCTTCACCTCACGATGTTATGACAATCTATATAAACCTTCTCAACAATTTAACCCTCTTTACCTCACATCCTTAACCCTCTATTTTTCTTGTATCCTTGTGCCTTTCTAAGAGCATTTTGAATGTCCCCTATTACACCAGCCTCCACCACCACCCTTAGCAATCCATTTCATGCACCCACTATTCTCTGTATAAAAAAAAACTTATCTCTGACACCTCCCCTAATTTTCCTCCACTCTTCTTAAACTGATGTCCACTGGTAATTGCCCTTGTTGCCTCAGGGAAAAGGTTCTGGCTGTCCTCCTTATCTCAGTCCTGCATCATTTTATATACCTCTGTTAAGTCACCTTTCATTCTTCATTGCTCTAAAGACAAAAGCCCGAGCTCTGTGTATTCTCCAATTCAGACAACATTCTGATAAATCTCCTCTGCCCCCTCTCTAAAACATCTACTTACTTCCTGTAATTATTAAGAAATTCTCCTAGTCATGTATTTCCTGTCACTAATTCCTCCAAGTACCCTAAATGAAGAAAGTGGGAGTGAGATGTTGGGAAAGAGTTCCAAAGCTTCAGGCCTTTGCATCAAAAGGGACTGCCACCAAAGCAGGAGAGATTCATATGGGAAAGCACAAGAGGGCAGAATCAGAGGAAATAAGAAATCTTGGGCAGTTGCAGGACAAGAGGAGGTTACACAGATAAGAAAAGGAGTTGAAAATAAGGGTGACAATTTCAAAATTGAAGCTCGGATGGAAATTGAAGTTTGGATCATTTAGCATTGGCATTTGGCTAAGTGAGACACAGCCAACAAAGATTTGGAGGACCTGAAGTTTACATTGGGTAGAATGTGACAGATCAGCCAGGAGACCAGTGGAATTGTTGTAGCAGTGACGTGACAAGATCAACAAAAACTGCAGATGGTAGAAATATGAAATAAAATCAGAAAATACTGGGAAAACTCAGGAAAGTCTGCACATTGTCTGTGGAAAGAGAAATTATCAACTTTTCAAGTCTGTGGAAGTTGACTCTTTCCATGTCTGTCCTGGTGCATTTTTCCAACATTTACGGGTTTTGGTTCAAATGTCAAATACTCGAGGACATGCATTTAGTTGAGAGGTGGAAAATTTAAAGGAGATGTGTGGATCAAATTTAATTTTATACAGTGTGGTGGATGCCTTGAACATAGCTGCCAGGGGTAGGGTGAAAGCAGATATAAAAGTGGTGTTTTAGAGGCTTTTAGGCAGACAGGGTGAAACACAAAAGTCTGCAGATGCGGTGATTGTAGTAAAAACACACTTAAATGCTGGAGGAACTCAGCTGGTCATGCAGAAAAAGATATATTGCTGACATTTCAGGCCTGTGTCCTTCCTCAAGGAATAAGCAAAAAGCAGGAAATCTCAGAATAGAGCCAGTGCTGACTGGGGGAAGAGTCCAGACCAACAGAAAGTGTTAACTGGATATGATAAGGGGAGAGGTGAGAATTGATTTTGGCTCTGTGAAAGGAGGCCGAGGGGTAAAGGAGAGAGACAGAGCTGGAGAAAGGTGATGGGGAAGAAGTTGGCGGGGGGGTGGTGGTGGGGTGAGGAAGGATGTGGCTTTAATGAAAGCCAGAGAAGTCAATGTTAATGGCATTCAGTTGGAGGGTGCCCAGACGGAAGAGGAGATGTTGTTCCTCCCATTTGCGGGTGGTCCCAGTCTGACAGTGCATGAGACCATGGACGGACATGTCAGCAAAGGAATGGGTCATGGAATTGAAACGGACAGAGCCTAGATGCTCAGTGAAATGATCTCCCAGTCTGTGCCCAGTCCCCCGATCCAGAGGAGACCACAACCTGAGCACTGGAGGCAGTCAGAGAATGGAGGAATGTGGATCATATGCAAATGTAGTTTGGGATTTTGTTCAGCATGGGTTGAAGGGCATCCTTCTGTGCTGTACTGATCTATGTTCCAAGAAGAGTTTCATCTGCAGACGAGCCCAGGAAAGAGCAGAGTTATGCAGGCAACAACAGGCATCAGAGGTGATGAGGACATGGACCGAAGGCCATCTGGAGGTCACATTTGACAGCAAGTCTTTGAACTGAATGAGGGATTTAATTGAATTAATTTGGGAAGTGTCTAAGGGATGAATCTATTGACCAATCTGAGAAAGGACACCGCCAAAGTTAAAAGAGATATGACTGTAAATGTAACACCAATTTTGCATTCTAAAAGCAGAGGAGCAAAAAGAAATCACATAAAAGAACTCGGTAGCTGTGCTCAGAAACTGTCATATTTGCTAGCATAGAAATTGAAATGTAATGCTCATACAGAAGGGTCATGCTTTTTATTCGACATTCAGGGACACTATGAACTCAGCACAAAGAGATCATTATTCCCCATATACACAGGTGCACCTGACCTTGCTGGTAGAAGATTAACCAGACCTGGATGAATTGATGGTGGTCACAAAATAGGAATATATCCTGTTCATCATTTTAAAGAGGAAAACTGTCAGCCAAAGGCAATTGAATCTATGCTGAAATTCCCATTAAAGAGTGATTTAAAACTTGGATACTAAATGTACAATATTGAACCATAGAAATGAGCCAAGGAGGATTTTCTCCTATACCCTGGACATCTTTGGAATGTTTGAAAGTAGTGCCCAGGACATTTCAAGCGTGGTTGCTGTTATAAGGCTGGTGAACATGATTGTCTTGTGCACACCAGCTCCCACGGTAGTTGGTCACCATTGATCGGAACAGCTGAGATAACGGCTGTGGTGTTCTTTAACAAGACAAGGGTGGCACAGTTGGCATAGTGGCCTTTACAGCACCAGCGATTAGGACTGGGGTATAAATCCCACACTGCCTGTAAGGAGTTTGTACGTTCTCCCCGTATCTATTGGGTGTTCCCCAGGGGCTCTGGTTTCCTCTCACTATTTGAAACATACCGGAAGTTAGGTTAATAAGGTGTAAATTGTGCGGCACAAACTTGTGGTCCGAAATGGCCTATTATCGTGTTTAATGTATGTCTAAATTTTTTTAAAAGAACCAAAATCTAACTTGCTGTCACTCCTCAGTTACTGCTAAACAGGGGATGTTAGGTTAGATTATACGTTGAATTGAATTGTATTGTTTTATCATCAGGTGCACTGAGATACAGCAAAAAGCTTCACTTTGTGTGCTATCCAGGCTAGTTAACTCAAAGAGCAGGTAGTACAAATAAACAGTACAGCCGAACAGAGTATCATGTTGCAGAAGTTAAATGGTGCAGGGTGTGGAGTAGGATTAGTGCAAGCATCATTTTTTTTCCCGTGCTGAGATCTACAGTGAGTGTGAGGCAGCAGGATAGACACCCTGCAGTGGGGTTTGAATTAGAGTCAAACATACAGCAGAGACTCAAAGCACTGAGCCTTCAGGATTGAAAGGCACCAATTTAAAACAGAGATGCAGAGGAATTTCTTTAGTCAGAGAATGGTGAACGTCTGGAATTTACCACCACAAGTGGCTGTGGAGGCCAGGTTGTTAAGTGTAGTTAAGGCAATATGAATAGTCAGGGTATATGGGGAGAAGCCAGGGCAGTGGGGCTGGATGGGAGAATGGATAAGATCATGATGGAATAATGGATCAGACTTGATGGGCCGAATGGCCTACTTTTGCTCCTATATCTTATGGCCTTAACCCAGGGTTGAGAGTGCCCTCAGCTGAGCCATAGCTCACACCTGAACTGAGCCTTGAATTATTCGCTCCTGTCTGGAGTAAACATCCTCACAGATTTACACATACGTGCGTGCGTGCGTGCGGATCTGAAAAGTGTGTGTTTAAAGTGTGTGAGAGTGAGTTTATGCGTTCAATGGTCAAAGTTCAGATTTATTGTCAGAGTTATACATGACATCGCGTGAAACCCTAAGATTCTTTTTCTGTGGGTGAGGCAGAATTTCTAATTTCTGGCAACTGTAAACTGTACTCAAAGTAAGAAAGAACTGTAAATAATCTGTATAAATGCAGATGTATAAACATTCAGTAATAAATAATGAGCAAGGTAAAGAATCCTTAAATGAGTTTGATGTTGAGGAGTCTGATGGTGGAGGGGGAGCAGCTGTTCCTGTACCTGGTGGTGCGAGTCTTGTGGCACCTATGCCTCTTTCCTGATGGCAGCAGCGAGAAAAGGGCGTGTGCTGGGTGGTGTGAATCTTTGATGATTCCTGCTGCTCTCCAACAGCAGTGTTCCCTGTAGATTTTCTTAATGGTGGGGAGGGCTTTGCCCGTGATGTCCTGGGCTACGTCCACTACCTTTTGCAGGGCTTTCTGCTCCGGGGCATTGGTGTCCCCATTCCAGACCATGAGGCAGTTGGTCAGTATACTTTCCACCACACATCTGTTTTACCATGGTTTCTGGTGACATACTGAACCTCTGCAAACTAGGAGGAAACTGAGGCACTGACATGTATCAAACTGATGGCTCCAGGACAGGCCCTCCGAAATTCCACCAGGAATTTAAAGTTGCTGACCCTCTCCCCCTCTGATCCCCAACTGTACACCTACACTGTACAATCAGCTCCTTGGTCTTTGAGAGATTGAGTGAGAGGTTGTTGTTAATACACCATTCAGCCAGGTTTTCAATCTGCCCCCTGATTTTTGGCTCATCATCCCCTTTTACACAACTTAATATGGTGGTATCTGCAGCAAACTGATATATGGTGTTGTACCTACCAACATAGTCATAGTTGTAAAGGGAGCAGATCAGGGAGCTAAGTCCACAGCCCTGTGGTGCTCGGGTGCGGACAGAGATTGTGGAGGAGATCCTTTTGCCGATCCACACTGACTGGGGTCCATCATGAATATGTGTATGAAAGAGAGGGAGAGATTGAGGTGTTGGCAGTGGAAAGGCAAGATCTCCAACCCCAGCATCAGTGTGATTAATTATTTATCAGCAGGAGTCAGAAAGTCTTGGCAAGGCAACATAAAAAGAAATACAAACATAATTCAATAACACAAGGCAAATGTAATCGGCCTGGTGACAGGCCATTTCGGCACAAGAGTCTGTGCTGCCCAACCTACACCCTCGGTGTGTTTTGAATGGTGGGAGGAAAACCAGAGCCCTGGAGAAAACCCACGTAGACAGGGGGAGATCGTACAAACTCCTTACAGACAGTGCGGGATTTGAACCCCGGTCCCAATTGGTGGCGCTATAAAGTCTTTGTGTTATCCGCTACACACCCGTTCCCCCATCCCCAATCATCACGGAAAATTCTTCTGCTTTTCTCCAAACATGGGAGCCTGTACAGGGCAGCAATGTGCAGGTGCTGAAATCTGGCTGCTTTTGGAAAAGCGCATCTAGACTAAGCTAACCCACCTACATCCTCCTGAGACGCCATTAAATGCCAGCAGAATCAGGGTTCAATGAGCCACTGTCCTCTATGCATCAGCTATGTATGAAGGTCTTGTAATAGCTGACAGGTCAGGCAAAGTTGTCATCACCCAATCAATCCAAGCCAATGAAGCTGAAAAATAAATAGATTCTGAATATCTTTTCACTCCAATTTTCTCTTTAGCCGTAATTCCAATAATCTGCACGGCACCAGGAAAGATATTGACTTGCCATATAGAACACAAAGGAAAATGATATCAATTTTGAAACAGTTCTTCTACACAGTAATGAGGCTGAAATGATGATCTATTTAGCTTTGAAATAATAATCACATAAGGTAAGTGAATGTCGTGTTATTGCTGGGAGCGTTGACCCTCTGTAATTGGAGAACAGCATCGACTGTTGAATCAACGGACTGAGAGATAAGGATGAGAAATCGCTTTTGCAACAGGCATAATATTGTCTTTATCTTTACCTCCTATGGACACTGTGAACCGGCTGAGTTCCTACAACATTTTGGAGTGTTTTTCCTAGTCACAGAGTCTGCAGTGACATTTGAATTTCACAAAATATTGTGAATGTCAGTTATTTTTTTTTAAATGGAAAATGGTCAGCAAAACAGACTAGAGAGTTAACATTTCAGATCAAAGGTGCATTTCTGGGGATGTCATAAAACTGGAAAGGGTTCCCGAAGGGTCCACGAGGATGTCATCAGGTTGGAAGGCGGAGAGAGTAGATAACCTGGAGCTTTTTACTCTGGAGCACAGGAAGTTGAAGGGTGAAATCATAGAGATACAGTAAAACCCCTGTTATCTGTAATTCAGACCACCGGCAAAAAATAATTGTGGAAAATAAATAGGAAAAATATACGGGTTTAAAATGGGCATGTCTCACCATTGGTTCACCAATCATCCAATACATAACCTCAAGCAACCAGAAAATTCATTTATCTGCCATCTACCAATCCCATAGATGCCAGATACCAGGGGCTTTACTGTATATAAAACCCTGTGGGGTATAAAGATGAATGAGTTCAGTCTATTTCCCATGGAAGGGGTGTCTAAAATGCAAATCCATCGTGTGAGTGGGGGAAAGATTCAAAGGGAAACTAAGTGGCAAATTATTTTCACACAGAAGATGGAGTTGAGTTACATGGAAAGATTGAACAGTTTAGGACTTTATTCCATGGAGCCGACAGAGCAAGTGGTGGATGTGGATACAATTACAATGTTTAAGAGACATCTGGACAGGTACATGAATAATAATGATTTAGCAGAATATCAGCCAAACACTGATAAATGGGATATGATCAGATAGACAACTTTCAAACAGAAAGCACCAGCACAGTGCATGCCCTTCAGCCCACAGCGTTGTGCTGACCTAATAACCTACTCTAACAACTCCCTAGAATATCCCTACTGCATAACCCTCCATTTTCTCAGTCCCATGTACCCATCTAAAAGTCTGTTAGGAGAGACTGGGCGCAGACTGGGAGATCGCTTCGTTGAGCACCTCGACTCTGTCCGTTGCTATAGCGTGGACCTCCCAGTAGCCACCCATTTCAATTCTCCAGTCTATTCCCTTGCCATCATGTCTGTGCATGATCTCATGTACTGCTAAACTGAGACCACCCAGAAATTGGAGGAACAACATCTCACCTTCCAAAAGGGCACCCTCCAACCAGATGGCATTAATATCAACTTCTCTGGCTTTCATTTAAAAAAAAACCCATCCCCTTGCTTTCCCCATCATCTCTCCATTCCCTTTCTCTGGTCACGCAGTCATAATAAATTCTCTTGGCCTGGATTCCTCACCTGTTGTTTGAATTCTGAGACCTTCTGTTATATCCTCCTTTTGCCTTTTCTGATTGTTCCTTGAAGAACGGCTCAGGCCCAAAGCGTCGGGAATATATCTTTATCTCCTCCAGTATTTTGGTGTTTTTACTACAGTCGCAGCATCTGCAGCCTATCGTGTTTCACTCTTAAAAGACTCTACTTGTCCCTGCCTCCACCACTGTTGCTGGTATGTCCCCAACACTCTCTGTGTGACTTGTTTGGCATGGACAAGTTGGGCTGTAGGACCTGTTCCCTTGCTGTAAAATTCTCTGACTCTATCAATGACTGTCATCACAGAGTAGAAGGGCTGAAGGGGCTTGTTTTCTGTGCCACAATGTTCTATAGTTCTAAATAATTTGGGGGAACAGGAGCCAGAGCATATTGGTCTTATGCTGGCTTGCTTATGTATTGGTCATTAGTGTGTCTCCAAGCATCATCCAGGAAAGCACAAATGGACTTGGCAATGAGATGGTGGAAATAATTGAGATGGATCATCACCAGATAAAGATGGATTGGCTCAGAGGCCCCTGTCTCTTGGTTCAGTGAAGATCTGATCCACATCGCGCACACACACTTTCCCTCGATGAAAGAGTATCCATGAGTTCAATAATTCCACTTCAAATATTTATAACATTTATAATGCTTGAGTCAGCTGACATTAGATAATTTGGGGTAAGAGGTGAATCCAATGGAATCCTTGTGAGTTTTGCCAGCACTGCAGATATTATATTCTCTGTGGGATATCTCGCAGTGTAAGAGGAAATTATTTCCTTTAACCTTTCAAGGACAAAATTTACATGTCAAGGCAAAGCAGGCTCTGTGATCCACCATATCTGCACTATCCATCAAATACCAATACCGTGCCATCTCAATTCACTCTCCCCGCATTCCCATCACTTCCCATCAGATTCTATCACTCACCCACACATTGGGGTTAATTTTTCAGTGGCCAGCCTGAATTTCCTTGGGATGTGGGGAAGAAACCAGAGCATCCAGGGGAAACCTACACATCACACGTCCACATCATTCAGCAGCAGAAGTCAGGATTGAAGCTTCGATCTCTGGGACGTGAGTTAGCGGGGTTTATTTTATTTACATGAGTCTGTGGCAACCAATTACACCCAAAAAAGAGTGCAGAGATTTACTAGGATGTTGCTGGGTCTTCAGGAGTTGAGTTACATGGAAAGATTGAACAGTTTAGGACTTTATTCCATGGAGCATAGAAGAATGAGGGAATATTTGATAGAGGTTTACAAAATGATGAGGGGTATAGATAGAGTAATGTGAGTCAGCTCTTTCCACTTAGAGGAGATAAATACAAGTGGACATGGCTTTAGGGTGAAAGGGGAAAGGCTTAGGGGGTACATTAGGGGAAAATTCTTCACTCAGACAGTGGTGGGAGTGTGGAACAAGCTTCCATCTGATGTGGTAAATGTGGGCTCACAAATTTTAAGAATAAATTAGATAGATACATGGTTGGGAGAGGTCTGGAGTGTTATGGAATGGATGCAGGTTAGTGGGACTAGCGGAATGATGTTTTGGCACAGACTGGAAGGGCCAAATGGTCTGTTTTTTATGAGCTATGGTTCTATGGTTCTAACCCCTTACGTTTTTGAAGAATGGGAGGAAACCGGAGCACCCGGAGGGAACCCACACAGATATGGGGAGAACATACAAACACCTTACAGACTGCGTGGGAGTCGAGCCCACATTTCTTAAGCAGTAACCACGCTCCACTAAATACTATGCTAATTGTACCACCCTAATACACTGTGACCACTCTTACTTAATCCAAAGGAGATGCAGGAAAGTTTCCTCTCTCTTTCCTCAGGAGTTCATCTCCTGTCCTGGATTAAATCCTGTGCTCACAGAGTTGGATATTCATCTCTTCTGCATGAGAGTGGCCCAGTTTTCAAATAACAACAGGAAGGGGATACATGAGATGAAGTGGTGAGGTAGGATGAGATGAGGCAGCTGAGAAGGCCAGCATTTATTGCCCATCCATAATTACTCATCAGACAGGATGGTGAACTTGCATCACAGCTTCAGGTGAAGTTGCTCCCAGGGTCCTGTTGATCAGGGAGCGCCAGCGTTTAGAACCAGTGATGCGAAGGGCACAGGCACATATTTCCCAGCCTTGATGTTACACGTTGCTCAAATGCTGCCTTGATGTCAAGGGCATTTGCTCACCTTGCAAGTGGAACAGATCGAGAATGTGGTGGATTCTGGGCCTTAGCGACCCTGACAATCTAGCACCTGGGCATCAGTGAGCAGGGTATTGGTGAGAAAGTTCCAATTGATGGCCCCATCAACAATACCTTCTGTCACTTTGCTGATGGTTGAGAGAAGTAAATTGGCTGGAAATTAACTGATAGTAAAATTTGAAAGTCTGCAAACATCATGATTGAAGTAAAAATACAAAGCTAGAGAAACTCAGCAGGTCAAACTGAGTACTTTGTGTAGCAAAGATAAAGATACATAGCCAAAGTTTTGGGCTTGAACCCTTCATCGAGGTGTGGAAAAATGTTGCCAAGCGTCCAAACAAAAGGAAACGGGGTGGGAGGTAATTAGTTGGATTGGATTTGAGCAAGCAATGGGAAGTTGGAGGGACTCAGCAGTTCAGGCAGCATCTGTGGAAAGAAATGATGAGTCTCGATAAAGGGTCATGACTGACCAGTCCTACCATGGTGTGGGTTTCCATTGATTGCTCAGGGTTCTGGCATCTGCAGTTCTTGTTTTTCTGGATTGGAATTGTCCTGCTTTTCCTGGTCCAGTTTCCACATTGCTGGAAAGATGCCAGTGTACCAACAATGCCGAGGGCTCAGATGGAAGTGCGGCTACCTCTGGAGTGCTGGTCTTCACTACTACAGCTGGGATCTGGTCAGGTCCCACAGCCTTTACTTGGTGTCACGTGGACCGAACTGATTTGTCTGAACACTGAGGATGATTGGGGTTCGTGGAGAGTGCTGAGATGGATTAGCTTCAAGGATGGCGATCTTCTTGGATCTCTTCCTCCGAATGGCTGTCCAATTGTCCACTCCACTCCTTTGATCTATCAGTTAAGGTACCACTTGCCTCTGTGTCCATAGTTTTGTACCTTATGTAATGGTCCCCTTGCTGCCCTCCTTCAACTTTCATTGAATAGATTGATGAACCAGAGCTAGCCTTAGAATTCACAATGGGCGAGAACTTTAATAAGCAGAATCAACTTCCAGAAGGAGGTCCAGGAGTCTGAGGATGAACACCCAACGGTACAAAAACATCTTCTTCCCCTCCGCCATCATATTTCTGAATGGACAATGAACCACAGACACTACCTCACTTTTCTCTTCTTTTTGCATTAATTAATTTATTTTTTTAAATGTAATTTATAGCAATTTGCACCTGTGATGCTGCCACAAAATAATGAGCAAGATTAGCAGAGCTGAAACTTTAGCCTTTGGAGCAAAGAAGGATGAGAAGAGACTTAATCGAGGTCTTCAAGATTCTGAGAGGCATAGATAAGGTGGACAGCCACCGCCTTTAGACAAAATCAGAAAACACCAGAGCACATCTGAACAAAGTGAAGGGAGGGATTTAGGGGAGACATAGAGGTAAGTTTTTGTACACAGAGAGTTATGGGTGTCTGGAATGCCTTGTCAGGGAAGAAAAATAGAGAGTTACAAAGTAGGGAGGGTTTAGTACTTTTTTTAGGGAGGAATATATGGGTTGGCACAACATCAAAGGCCTGTACTGTTCTGTAATGTTATATAGGTTGATAGAGAGTAAAGTGATCTACTCCGACCCCCACCCATCTAAAGTTCCTGGATGAATTAATCCACAGTTGAATTCTGATCAGCTCCGGATAACTTGGCCAAGGAGTATTCTGCAGCAGTCAGGTTGGAAAGGGCCAGGGGATGTACAATTAAAGAATCAGGTTACAATTCTCTCAAGCGCAGAACTATTAATATTTAATTCAGACACAAACAGGAAGCCCTAAATAAAAACATATTATCCAAAGAATTCATTTGATCTCTAACCAACATTGCTTTCTCCAGGAAGTGTTTGGCTTGGATCGACGAAGTTAATGGTTCAACCATTAAATAATTCAAAGCCCTGGGTCGGGTGCACTTTAAAGCAAGAAGCTGGAAGGTGCTTGATCATGGGGGTTCTGGATAGAAAGTGGACTGGATTATTGGCATTGTGTGTGGAAAATGACTGGGATAAGTTTAATCCATTGGGATTGTGTAAAATGGCAGAACAGGGGGAATGATTGGTCCACTGATGTTCGATGAAGTGGAAGATAATGGGATTATGTCATCCTTTGGGATTCTGTATAAAAAATGAATGATCCATTGAATTCTGCGCAGTGGGGGTGATTGGGAAGATTTCTGGCGCTTCAACCATGGAATGTTACAGTATGAAAACGGGACCTTCAGCCCATCTAGTCTGTGCCGAACTATTAATCTGCCTAGTCCAGTGGTGTGGTGATACACCACTAGCCTACTGCAGGGGGCAACCTGTGTACCTACAGAAGAGCACTAGAGGACAAGGAAACACCTGGCCGGCTGTCAAACAGCCAACCTGAATAGACCAAACCCCACCCAGTCGGCTGCCAATCACCCTCTGGGATATAAGCTAGATCCGGCCCTTCGAAGCCAGTCTCAGAGCTTGCAACAGCATTCTCACAGCCAGCTCTGAGGAAGTTTATGTCAAATAAAGCCTGTAGAACAGACTTGATGTTTTGTGTGTTTGCTTCTGTTCGATAGCGCACCACAAGTGGTTCTCAACCATTTTTTCCATTCACATATTATCTTAAGCAATCCCTTACTAACCACAGAGTGGGGGAAAAAAGGTTCAGAACCACTGGCCTAGACTCAATGACTTGCACCCAGACCACAGCACTCCATACCCCTCCCAAAAGAACCAGAGAACTTCTTGTTTACCCCTCGGTCCTCTAAGGCAGACATTCTCAACTTTTTTTTCAGCTATGCCCCCCCATTCACCCCTCCCCCAGACTCTGCTCAAAGTTTATAGGCCCTTTTTCCTGTGAAGCAGTCAAGTTTTGGTTTCTTCTGTATTTCTCTCCTACTGACTACATTTATGTTACGTGAAGTGAAAAGAAAGCAAGGCTTTTACTTAAATGTGCTGTGGTCCCCGGGGTGGTTGGGTGGGGGGGGGGGTGTCATAGGGCCCCTGTTGAGAATCACCACTGCTCTAAGGGTTATTCAATCCAAATCAATAGGTAGGAGAGAGGGAAGATGATGTTTGGTTCCACTAGAATTCTGCACAGGGAAGGAAAGAGAAGAAGAGTCTTAAAGCACCCTCCATTTTTGATTTGAAAGATTAAATATTTGTTTCCCCAATTAAATTTAAAATTTAGACATACTACATGTAAACAGGCCATTTCAGCCCTCGAGCCCCTGCCACCCAATTACACCCAATTGACTTACAACCCCATACATTTTTGAATGATGGGAGGAAACCAACGCACCCAGGGGAAAATCATGCAGACACGGGGAGAACATACAAACACTTTACAGACAGCACAGGATTCGAAACCAGGTCACTGGCGCTGTAACAGCATTGTGCTACCCAGTATGCTGACCACGTCGCTCAGTTTAGGTTTTTATTTCTATAAGTTGGAACCAGAATTTCAAATGACATGGACTCTGAATTTAATGAGCAGAGAAATATTCTTCAAAATGCAAGGGTTTTACCTTGTGCATACAACATAAAAGGGCATTCTCAAACTATGCCTGTGATTCCAGAGGAATAAACATGAAAAAAGAAGGATTGGCGACTTCAACACTCGTGTCGGCGAAGACTCAGAAACCTGGCCAGGAATCCTGGGCAAGCATGGTGTCGGCAAGTGCATCGACAACAGGCGCCTCCTGTTGGAGCTCTACGCAGAACAGCGGCTTGTCATTACAAACACCCTTTTTCAGCAGAGGGACAGCCTGAAGACTACCTGGATGCATCCCCAATCCAAACACTGGCACCTCCTGGACTATGTCCTGGTGCAAGAAAGAGACAAACGAGATGTGCTCCACACCAGGGTCATGCCCAGTGCAGAATGCCACACTGACCACCGGCTTGTTCGCTGCAAGCTCACCCTTCACTTCAAGCCAAAGTCCAGGAACAGTAAAGCCCCCAGAAAGAAGTTCAATGTTGGAAACTTGCAGTCAGACGAAGTGAGAGGAAACTTCCAGGCAAACCTCCAAGCAAAGCTCGAGGATGCAATCCGCCTCACGGACTCGTCCCCTGAAACCCTCTGGGATCAGCTGAAGACTGCCATACTGCAAACCACTGAAGAGGTACTGGGCTTCTCCTCCAGGAAAAACAAGGACTGGTTCGACGAAAACAACCAGGAAATCCAGGAGCTGCTGGCAAAGAAGCGAGATGCTCACCAGGCTCACCTTGCAAAGCCATCCTGGCCAGAGAAGAAATGAGCCTTCGTCGCGCATGCAGCCATCTTCAGCGCAAACTCCGAGAGATTCAAAATGAGTGGTGGACTAGCCTCGCCAAACAAACCCAGCTCAGCACGGACATTGGTAACTTCAGGGGTTTTTACGAGGCTCTAAAGGCTGTGTACGGCCCCTCACCCCAAGTCCAAAGCCCGCTGCGCAGCTCAGACGCCAAAGTCCTCCTCAACGACAAGATCTCCATCCTCAACCGATGGTCAGAACACTTTCAATCTCTTTTCAGTGCCAACCGCTCAGTCCAAGAATCCACCCTGCTCCAGCTCCCTCAACAGCCCTTAAGGCTAGAGCTGGATGAGGTCCTCACCCGGGAAGAGACATATAAGGCAATTGAACAACTGAAAAGTGGCAAAGCAGCAGGTATGGATGGAATCCCCCCCCCCCACCAGAGGTCTGGAAGGCTGGCAGCAAAACTCTGCATGCCAAACTGCATGAGTTTTTCAAGCTCTGCTGGGACCAAGGAAAGCTGCCTCAGGACCTTCGTGATGCCATCATCATCACTCTGTACAAAAACTAAGGCGAGAAATCAGACTGCTCAAACTACAGGGGAATCATGCTAGTCTCCATTGCAGGCAAAATCTTCGCTAGGATTCTCCTAAATAGAATAATACCTAGTGTCGCCGAAAACGTTCTCCCAGAATCACAGTGCGGCTTTCACGCAAACAGAGGAACTACTGACATGGTCTTTGCCCTCAGACAGCTCCAAGAAAAGTGCAGAGAACAAAACAAAGAACTCTACATCACCTTTGTTGACCTCACCAAAGCCTTCGACACCGTGAGTAGGAAAGGGCTTTGGCAAATACTAGACCGCCTCGGATGCCCCCCAAAGTTCCTCAACATGGTTACCCAACTGCACAAAAACCAACAAGGCCGGGTCGGATAGAGCAATGAGCTCTCTGAACCTTTCTCCATTAACAATGGCGTGAAGCAAGGCTGCGTTCTCGCACCAACCCTCTTTTCAATCTTCTTCAGCATGATGCTGAAACAAGCCATGAAAGACCTCAGCAATGAAGACGCTGTTTACATCCGGTACCGCACGGATGGCAGTCTCTTCAATCTGAGGCGCCTGCAAGCTCACACCAAGACACAAGAGCAACTTGTCCGTGAACTACTCTTTGCAGACGATGCCACTTTAGTTGCCCATTCAGAGCCAGCTCTTCAGCGCTTGACGTCCTGTTTTGCGGAAACTGCCAAAATGTTTGGCCTGGAAGTCAGCCTGAAGAAAACTGAGGTCCTCCATCAGCCAGCTCCCCACCATAACTACCAGCCCCCCCCACATCTCCATCGGGCACACAAAACTCAAAACGGTCAACCAGTTTTCCTATCTCAGCTGCACCATTTCATCGGATGCAAGGATTGACAATAGATAGACAACAGACTCGCCAAGGCAAATAGCGCCTTTGGAAGACTACACAAAAGAATCTGGAAAAACAACCAACTGAAAACCTCACAAAGATTAGCGTATACAGACCCGTTGTCATACCCACTCTCCTGTTCGGCTCCGAATCATGGGTCCTCTACCGGCATCAACTAGAACGCTTCCACCAGCGTTGTCTCCGCTCCATCCTCAACATTCATTGGAGCGACTTCATCACCAACATCAAAGTACTCGAGATGGCAGAGGCTGACAGCATCGAGTCCACGCTGCTGAAGATCCAACTGCGCTGGGTAGGTCACGTCTCCAGAACGGAGGACCATCGCCTTCCCAAGATCGTGTTCTATGGCAAGCTCTCCACTGGCCACCGAGTCAGAGGTGCACCAAAGAAGAGGTTCAAGGACTGCCTAAAGAAATCTCTTGGTGCCTGCCACATTGACCACCGCCAGTGGGCTGATATCGCCTCAAACCGTGCATCTTGGCGTCTCACAGTTCAGCGGGCAGCAACCTCCTTGGAAGAAGACTGCAGAGCCCACTTCACTGACAAAAGACAAAGGAGGAAAAACCCAACACCCAACCCCAACCCACCAATTTTCCCTTGCAACCGCTGCAACCGTGTCTGCCTGTCCCGCATCGGACTTGTCAGCCACAAACGAGCCTGCAGCTGACATGGACATTACCCCTCCATAAATCTTCATCCGCGAAGCCAAGCCAAAGAAAGACAACATAAAAGGGCATTCTCAAACTATGCCTGTGATTCCAGAGGTATAAACATAAAAAAAGGATTGGCAGTGTTCAGACTTGTCACGAGTGGGACTGCATTGGACTGTGCTCTAACTATTCACCTTTACAATCTGGCTACAAATGTAACCCAGAGATGAGATTCGACTCTGCTCTCATCATTGGTTTAATGAGCTTCTAGTGATTGGTGTCAATTGAACAAAAACAGACAGTGAATGCTGGAGGAACTCAGCCAGCCTATCAGAGGTAAAGATATATTACTAACATTTCAGGTCTGAGCCCTTCTTTAAGGTACAAGCAAAAAGCAGACAGGCATGTGATGGAACAGTGTAGAGGGAGCTTCACTCTGTATCTAACCCGTGCTGTCCCTTCCCTGGGAGTGTGTGATGGGACAGTGTAGAGGGAGCTTCACTCTGTATCTAACCGGTGCTGTTCCTACCCTGGGAGTGTGCGATGGGACAGTGTAGAGGGAGCTTCACTCTGTATCTAACCGGTGCTGTTCCTACCCTGGGAGTGTGCGATGGGACAGTGTAGAGGGAGCTTCACTCTGTATCTAACCGGTGCTGTCCCTGCCCTGGGACTGTTTCTTAAAGCAGTGTAGAAATATTGCAAATACTCTTCTCCCCTCCACCAGTCAAAATCAGTGGGCCAATCACTATTATTTGTCTTACACCATTGTCCTTGCAGATGAGGATTGTTTTACAGCTCTTGGACTGTACTCTTTGGAATTCAGGAGAATGATGGAGGAACCTCAGTGAAGATGTGGTAAGGTTGTTTACCATGGTAGCATAGTCTAGGACAAGAGGGCACATCTTCAGGATGGAAGGGTACCCATTTAAAACAGAGATGCGAAGGAATTTCTTTAGCCAGCAAGTGGAGAATCTCTAGAATTTGCTGCCACGGGTGACTGTTGAAGCTGTTAGTGTATTTAAAGCAGAGATTGATAGGTGTCTAAATATTCAGGGTATCAGAAGTTATAGGGAGAAGGCAGGGGAGAGGGACTGAGAGGGAGAATGAATCAGCTCATGATGGAATGGCAGAGTGGACTTAGTGAACCAAATAGCTTACTTCTGCTTCTACATCTTATGGTTTTATAGAATGATACAAAGACCATTACAACACAAAATCAGGCCCCTTTGGCCCTTCTAGTCTGTGCTGAACAAAGACACTCAAGTCCTGTTGAACTCCATCATCTCCCAATCTCTTGCACATTGGAAAATATTCCATCTTTCTATATTTTCCACCGAAATGGACAACCTCACATTTTTCCACATGACATTCCAATATTGTATTAGGATGGCATTAATTTCAAGCTAGGTTCTCTGGCTAATACAGAGAGGCCATCATAGGGTGTTTTGGCAGACTTTCCACCAGATACATCCTGACCTTGACAATGACAATAAAAGATTGTATAGATCTAATTAGACAATCACACATGTACAATGTGGCGTGTCGATCAATAGTACTAATTTGACCGCGCGAGGTGAATGGCCCCTAGAGCTGATGGCTCTTCATTGATTCCCATCACGCATTTTCTCTGTTATTTCCTTTGTACAAGAGGGCACCAAAAGCTGAGAGGATCAGCAGATGGAAGGAACCAAGGTACCTCACTGATCTCAGAGTGGTTGATAGGACAGCGCGATGTGATAGTAAGGCGTCAAAGCAGAGGTCAGTAGCTTGTTGTACTACTTTTCTGGCCCTGACCCAGGAATGTTTCCAGCGAACAGTCAATGACCTGTCTCCCTCATTTTTGCTGTCAATAGTATTAAATGTAAAGAATCAGAATTTATTGTCATGAACACGTCACGAAATTTGTTGTTTTGCGACGGCATCACAATGCAAACATTGCTATAAAATTACATTTTAAAAATAAATAAATGAGTGCAAAAATAAGAGAAAGCGAGGCAGTGCCTGTGGTTCATTGTCCATTCAGAAATCTGATGGTGTAGGGGAATGAACTATTTTTGTACTGCTGGGTGTTTGTCCTCAGGTTGCTGCACCTCCTTCCTGATGGTAACAGAGTGAAGAGAGCATGGCCTGGGTGGTGGGGGTCCTTGAGGATAAAGACTGCTTTCTTAAGACACCGCTTCTTGTGAATGTCCTCGATAGAGTGGAGACTGATGTCCGTGATGTTGCTGGCTGAGTTCACAACTCTCTGTTGCCTTCTCCTGTCCTGTGCATTGGCCCCTCCATACCAGACAGTGATGCAACCTGTCAAAATGCTCTCCACGGAATCAGAAGATAACCTGAGAATTCAGCAATGGTACATAGAAATGAATAAATGTATTCCATTGGAAAAAATAACATATAATTTAAGAAATAATATCACAGTTTTCAAACAAATTTGGGAATCGTACTTGGAACACAACAGAGAATTCCTACCGCGGACCTCCACCACCTAAAATGACAGAAGGAGAAGACTAAATGAATTGACCTAGTATGTAAAAGTAGATGACACAGTTTTCTTGTTTATTTTCATTGTGTGAGGACATTGTTTAATGTATCATATATGTTGAACGTTGAGTGGGTGGGGAGGGGGGGTGAAGGAGGGAGGGAAGAGAGGGGGGAAAGGGGAGAAAATTACACTGTGTATATTCAAGAGGGAAATGTTTGTGTGTATTTTGGTAAGTATGGTTCATAGTGTGAAAATTTTTTATTTTTTAAATGCTCTCCACGGTCCCCCTGTAGAAATTTGCAAGCATTTTTGGTGATGTACCAAATCTCCTCAAACTTCTCTTGAAGTATAGCCACTGGCAAACCTTCTAAATGATTGCATTGACATGGAGGCCCCAGGACAGATCCTCAGAGATGTTGACACCAAGGAACTTGAAGCTGTTAACCATTTCCACTGCTAACCCCTTGATGAGGGCTGGTTCATGATCTCCTGATTTCCCCTTCCTAATGTTCACAATAAGCTCCTTGCTTTTGCTAATGTTGAGTGCAAGATTGTTGTTACAGCACCGCTCAACTAACTGATCTATCTTCCTCCTGTACACTTCTTCATTGCTGTTTGCGATTCTGCTGATGACATCAGCAAATTTATAGATGCCATTAGAATTGTGTCTGGCCACACAGTCATGGATGCATACCGAGAAGAGCAATGGGCTAAGATGTGCCTGTGTTGATTGTAAGCGAGGAAGTGACATTGTTTCTGATTTGTACTGACTGTGGACTTCCAATGAGTACTCAAGGATCCAGTTGCAAAGTGGGATGCAGAGGCCCAGGTTTTTGAGCTTGTTGATCAGCACTGAGGGGGAAGTATGATGGTGTTGAAAGCTGAGTACATGGTGTGAAAAAAAAAAAAAAAAAAAATTCTGCAGACTGCTTACCTTTCACGTCAACAGCCCACAATGGGGAATGATCTGAGGGAGGCATTGATAGAGCGGACTGCTGAAGTTTCTGAAGGGGTGACTACAATATGGCAGCACCTTTGAGACTGAGTGAAATCTCCAATTCCTTGCCCCATTGACATCTCCAGGTCCAAGGCTGGCAGCTTCATTTCGGCTGGAACCCTAGATTCGGCAAAGGGCTGATGACTTGATTCCCACCAGGATCACTCACAGAAATTAACCTGGCAAAGAAAATTGTCATTGAGCTCAATGCATTGTGTGAAATATCACCATGGCAGATGATGGCATTCTACACCGTGCAACTGGAAGGGTAGCATTCATTGTACGGTAATTCACATCTGCTCCATTGGAAGGCTGCTTCACGGTTCTCTTTATTTTCACACAATAATACATAAAAATGAAGTAATATACATGATATGCTTCAACTTTTGTCTGCCAAAAGCATGAGCCTGGGAACACGAGAGCACTGTGTGCTCCTTCTCCAGGGATACACACGGTTCTCCACTGGGGCTAGTGAGTCCATGCAACAAGCTGCCAGATGAGGTGGTAGAGGCAGGTAAACATACAACATTTAAAAAGGCATCCACACAGGGACATGGACAGGAATGCACAGAGGGATATGGGCAAAATGCAGGAAAATGGGATTAGCATAGAGAGACATGAAGCACGAAAGTCTGTGATTGCCTGCTGCCCCTAACAATAGGAGAAAGAGAAGCGAAAGGGAGTCCCTTCAGAGTCACTGGATTCACCTCCAGAACTCCTGCAACCTCCGCCGCTACAGATTTCAGTTTGATCCTTCGGCAACCCGAGCTCCAGATCCAAACCTCTGACATGATCAGGAAACCTTCAGCACCTGAGGACCCTCAGGAGCCATTCTTGCCCCCTACCCCCCCAGCACCCTCTTGAATCCCAGTTCTGATACCTGGTTTCCATGATCTCCAGCAACCCACAGCCCATATAAATCCCTTGACCGCAAGTTGGCAGCAGCCTGCAGCCTGCACAAGTCCTTCAACCTCTGAGCACTTGCTGGTGCACTGCTGTGGTCACCTTCCCTGTAGGGCTGTCTCCCATGCTTCTCTTTCTCAGCGGGGGAGGTGCAGTTTTTTCCCAGTTTGTGGTACCCTGCACTGGTCTGCTGCTCCCCCAGAGTCTGCAACCCCTCATTGTTTGCTGCCCAGTGCAGGGATAGGGTAGATAGACAGTCATAATTAAGTTCCATCTGTCCAACTTTCACATGATCTCTGTCCCCGTCCCCCCCATATCCTGAGGCATGGATAGGGTAGTCAGGGGTGGCCAATCTTTTAACTTTTCATTTTTAATTTAGACATACAGCATGGTTACAAGCCATTTCGGCCCATGAATATGTACCGGGGATATAGGTTAATTGGGCGGCATGGACTTGTGGCTGAAATGGCCTGTTACCGTGCTGTATGTCTAAATTAAAAATGAAAAGGTTGGCCACCCCTGATGATCACTGAGTTTTTCCAAGAGTACTAGAGTTGAAAATTGGAGGACACATTACTGGAGCAAAAGTAAATCTGCTGGGATTCTGGCACTGAGAGAGCTGCAGGTCAAGCAGCATCAATGGAAGAAAAAAAGGTGGTTAACGTTGCGGGCTGCATCCTCCATCAAGTCTGAGAGTGCGGGGGGGGGGGGGGGGGCGGGTGCGGTGGTCCACAGAAGGGGAGCAGTGAGAAAGGAACTCACAGCACTCCTGTCAAACAGAGGAGGATAACTTCTTCCAAACCAGCATCCCTTGAAGAGATTTTGTGGTAGAGGAGTCAACCGGGGATACACGAGAGGCTGCAGATGCCGAAATCTAAAATGAGAGGACATGGGTTCAAGGCGAGAGGGAAATATCGAAGATTTCTGAGGGCAGGTTTTATTTGTCTTCTTGGTGGTAACTCAGCACTACCCCTTTATTATACTCAATCCAAAGGATACAAGTACTGCATTAGTCTACAATTCAGGCTATTCACACCAAGACAAATTACAAATTGAAACACGATTATCTCTGTCAATTCTGTCAAACCCTTGGGGAGCCAACCATTCCCTCCAAACTGCCCAGGAGCAGAGAGGAGAAAAACATCAGAGAGTGCAAAAGTAAGAGTCCTTAAATGAGTACTTGATTGAGTTTGTTGTTGAGGAGTCTGATGGTGGAGGGGCAGCAGCTGTTCCTGAACCTGGTGGTGTGAGTCTTATGGCACCGATACCTCTTTCCTGATGGCTATAGTGAGAACAGAGCGTATGCTGGGTGGTGTGGATCCTTGACGATTGCTGCTGCCTGCTCTCTGACGTCAGCGTTCTCTGTAGATGTACTCAATGGCGGGGAGGGTTTTACCTGTGCTGTCCTGGGCTGTGTCCACTACCTTTTGCAGGGCTTTATGCTCAGGGGTATTGGCGTTCCCAAATCCGACCACGATGTAGCCAGTCAGCACACTTGCCATCACACATCTGTAGAAATTTGCCAGGGTCTTCGATGTCATACCAACTTTCACAAACTCGTGAGGAAATAAAGATGCTGACATGGAATGGAAGAGGAACATGCAGGCAAGAAGGTTTAATTTATTTTTTTTAATGTAGACATACAGCACGGTTACAGGCCATTTCAGCCCACAAGTCTGTGCTGTCCAATTTACACCCAATAAACCTACAACCCCCATACATCTTAAAGGATGGGAGGAAACCAGAGTCCCCAGGGAAAACCCATGCAGGCATGGGGAGAACATACAAACTCCTTACAGACAGTGTGGGATTCGAACCCAATACCAATCACTGGTGCTGTAAAGGTAACCATGCCACCCATTACTGGAAGTGTGCAAAACCCAGTCTGACCACAGTTGGAGTTTACAGTTCCACAAGCCATGCCACTGACAGGTGTGACAACACTAGAAAGAATGGACAGAAAATATCTAAGTACATTGTTGGATGAAGGACCAGAATCTTGGAGAAGGAAACGGAGAGACGGTGAGACCACAGTGAAAAAAAACTGATTCAGGATTAATGAAGAAGTAAGGGAAAAGGCATTTAATGGTCAGAATGAACTTCACAAGTCACAAGATCGAGGAGCAGAAGTGGGCCCATTGGCCCATCAAATCTGCTCCACCATTCTAATCATGAGCTGATCCATCCTCCCACTCAGCCCCACCCCCTGGCTTTTCCCTTGATGCCCTGACTAATCAAAAATACCTGTCAATCTCTGCCTTAAGCACACCCAACGACCTCACTTCCACAACTGCCTGTGGTAATACATTCCACAGACTCACGACCCTCTGGCTAAAGAAATTTTTCCACATCTCTGTTTTAAATTGATGCCCTTTTATCCTGAAGTTGTGATCTCTTGTCCTAGAATCCCCTACCATGGGAAACGTCCTTGCCACATTTATTCTATCCAAGCCTTTCAGCCTCTCCCATCCAGCAAGTACAGACCAAGAACAAACAATCATTTCTCATACAGTATACTAACCCTTTCATTCCTGGTATCATTCCAGTAAATCTTCTCTGAACCCCTCTCCCACGCCAGCACATCTTTTCTCAAATTAAGCATCCAAACCTTGGTGGTCTGAAGGGCATGCTTCTATGCAGCTCCGTTGATTTTAAAGTGGAGCTATTTTAAGTCATGGAGGGTGAAGGGTGTGTTGGGGAATGAATGCAGGTTGCGTGCAGCCAGCGTTCTGGATCTGAACCTGTTAAAAAGTACAAACTGTGTGGGGCTGGTGGGTAATATGACCATAGGCTCTTTGGATGTGCATTTGGCTATGCTGGTCACTGCAATTTGAACTGTTTCCAATCGATTCCACACTGATTCTCAACCACTGACAACCTGAGCAGCAATTTAGCTGCTGGCACAGAGCTAACAACGAATGCTGCAGAGAAAGAGCGGTAAGACACAGTAAGCAAGGATCTTGCTCCATACTAGAGCAGTCAGAAAGTTCTCAGCACAACTTCAGAGATAATGCAGGGATCGTTCCTGCAGAGGAACCTCTATTGCAATGTAGAAACTGCTGCAGGTATTATTCCTTAGTAGTCACAGAACACTAAGGCCATCTTCTCAGTACTTTACGCTTGGTTGAGACGGCAGACATGGCATTCAATTAAATATATATCTGAGTAAAAAGTGCTGCAGTCTCACTCTATTACCCTTCCAAAGTGCGGGGCTCTCTCAGCATATGGATTCAGAGTGACGCTCCCTCTACACTGTCCCATCACACACTCCCAGGGCAGGGACAGCACAGGTTAGATACAGAGTGAAGCCCCCTCTACACTGTCCCATCACACACTCCCAGGGCAGGGACAGCACAGGTTAGATACAGAGTGAAGCCCCCTCTACACTGTCCCATCACACACTCCCAGGGCAGGGACAGCACGGGTTAGATACAGAGTGAAGCTCCCTCTACACTGTCCCATCACACACTCCCAGGGCAGGGACAGCACGGGTTAGATACAGAGTGAAGCTCCCTCTACACTGTCCCATCACACACTCCCAGGGCAGGGACAGCACAGGTTAGATACAGAGTGAAGCCCCCTCTACACTGTCCCATCACACACTCCCAGGGCAGGGACAGCACGGGTTAGATACAGAGTGACGCTCCCTCTACACTGTCCCATCACACACTCCCAGGGCAGGGACAGCACAGGTTAGATACAGAGTGAAGCCCCCTCTACACTGTCCCATCACACACTCCCAGGGCAGGGACAGCACAGGTTAGATACAGAGTGAAGCCCCCTCTACACTGTCCCATCACACACTCCCAGGGCAGGGACAGCACGGGTTAGATACAGAGTGACGCTCCCTCTACACTGTCCCATCACACACTCCCAGGGCAGGGACAGCACAGGTTAGATACAGAGTGAAGCCCCCTCTACACTGTCCCATCACACACTCCCAGGGCAGGGACAGCACAGGTTAGATACAGAGTGAAGCCCCCTCTACACTGTCCCATCACACACTCCCAGGGCAGGGACAGCACGGGTTAGATACAGAGTGACGCTCCCTCTACACTGTCCCATCACACACTCCCAGGGCAGGGACAGCACAGGTTAGATACAGAGTGAAGCCCCCTCTACACTGTCCCATCACACACTCCCAGGGCAGGGACAGCACAGGTTAGATACAGAGTGAAGCCCCCTCTACACTGTCCCATCACACACTCCCAGGGCAGGGACAGCACGGGTTAGATACAGAGTGACGCTCCCTCTACACTGTCCCATCACACACTCCCAGGGCAGGGACAGCACAGGTTAGATACAGAGTGAAGCCCCCTCTACACTGTCCCATCACACACTCCCAGGGCAGGGACAGCACAGGTTAGATACAGAGTGAAGCACCCTCTACACTGTCTCATCACACACTCCCAGGGCAGGGACAGCACGGGTTAGATACAGAGTGACGCTCCCTCTACACTGTCCCATCACACACTCCCAGGGCAGGGACAGCACAGGTTAGATACAGAGTGAAGCCCCCTCTACACTGTCCCATCACACACTCCCAGGGCAGGGACAGCACAGGTTAGATACAGAGTGAAGCCCCCTCTACACTGTCCCATCACACACTCCCAGGGCAGGGACAGCACGGGTTAGATACAGAGTGAAGCTCCCTCTACACTGTCCCATCACACACTCCCAGGGCAGGGACAGCACAGGTTAGATACAGAGTGAAGCTCCCTCTACACTGTCCCATCACACACTCCCAGGGCAGGGACAGCACAGGTTAGATACAGAGTGAAGCCCCCTCTACACTGTCCCATCACACACTCCCAGGGCAGGGACAGCACAGGTTAGATACAGAGTGACGCTCCCTCTACACTGTCCCATCACACACTCCCAGGACCAGGACAGCACAGGTTAGATACAGAGTGAAGCTACCTCTACACTGTCCCATCACACACTCCCAGGGCAGGGACAGCACGGGTTAGATACAGAGTGAAGCTCCCTCTACACTGTCCCATCACACACTCCCAGGGAAGGGTCAGCACGGGTTAGATACAGAGTGAAGCTCCCTCTACACTGTCCCATCACACACTCCCAGGGCAGGAACAGCAGGGGTTAGATACAGAGTAAAGCTCCCTCTACACTGTCCCATCACACACTCCCAGGGCAGGAACAGCACGGTTTAGATACAGAGTGAAGCTCCCTCTACACTGTCCCATCACACACTCCCAGGGCAGAGACAGCACGGGTTAGATACAGAGTGAAGCTCCCTCTACACTGTCCCATCACACACTCCCAGGGCAGGGACAGCACAGGTTAGATACAGAGCGAAGCTCCCTCTACACTGTCTCATCACACACTCCCAGGGCAGGGACAGCACGGGTTAGATACAGAGTAAAGCTCCCTCTACACTGTCCCATCACACACTCCCAGGGCAGGGACAGCACGGGTTAGATACAGAGCGAAGCTCCCTCTACACTGTCCCATCACACACTCCCAGGGCAGGGACAGCACAGGTTAGATACAGAGTGAAGCTCCCTCTACACTGTCCCATCACACACTCCCAGGGCAGGGACAGCACGGGTTAGATACAGAGCGAAGCTCCCTCTACACTGTCCCATCACACACTCCCAGGGCAGGGACAGCACGGGTTAGATACAGAGTGAAGCTCCCTCTACACTGTCCCATCACACACTCCCAGGGCAGGGACAGCACGGGTTAGATACAGAGCGAAGCTCCCTCTACACTGTCCCATCACACACTCCCAGGGCAGGGACAGCACGGGTTAGATACAGAGTGAAGCTCCCTCTACACTGTCCCATCACACACTCCCAGGGCAGGGACAGCACGGGTTAGATACAGAGCGAAGCTCCCTCTACACTGTCCCATCACACACTCCCAGGGCAGGGACAGCACGGGTTAGATACAGAGTGAAGCTCCCTCTACACTGTCCCATCACACACTCCCAGGGCAGGGACAGCACGGGTTAGATACAGAGCGAAGCTCCCTCTACACTGTCCCATCACACACTCCCAGGGCAGGGACAGCACGGGTTAGATACAGAGCGAAGCTCCCTCTACACTGTCCCATCACACACTCCCAGGGCAGGGACAGCACGGGTTAGATACAGAGTGAAGCTCCCTCTACACTGTCCCATCACACACTCCCAGGGCAGGGACAGCACGGGTTAGATACAGAGTGAAGCTCCCTCTACACTGTCCCATCACACACTCCCAGGGCAGGGACAGCACGGGTTAGATACAGAGTGAAGCTCCCTCTACACTGTCCCATCACACACTCCCAGGGCAGGTACAGCACGGGTTAGATACAGAGCGAAGCTCCCTCTACACTGTCCCATCACACACTCCCAGGGCAGGGACAGCACGGGTTAGATACAGAGCGAAGCTCCCTCTACACTGTCCCATCACACACTCCCAAGCAGGTTCAACACAGGTTAGATACAGAGTGAAGCTCCCTCTACACTGTCCCATCACACACTCCCAAGGCAGGGTCAACACAGGTTAGATACAGAGTGAAGCTCCCTCTACACTATCCCATCACACACTCCCAAGGCAGGGTCAGCACAGGTTAGATACAGAGTGAAGCTCCCTCTACACTGTCCCATCACACACTCCCAGGGAAGGGACAGCACGGGTTAGATACAGAGTGAAGCTCCCTCTACACTGTCCCATCACACACTCCCAGGGAAGGGACAGCACGGGTTAGATACAGAGTGAAGCTCCCTCTACACTGTCCCATCACACACTCCCAGGGCAGGGACAGCACAGGTTAGATACAGAGTGAAGCTCCCTCTACACTGTCCCATCACACACTCCCAAGGCAGGGTCAGCACAGGTTAGATACAGAGTGAAGCTCCCTCTACACTGTCCCATCACACACACCCAAGGCAGGGTCAGCACAGGTTAGATACAGAGTGAAGCTCCCTCTACACTGTCCCATCACACACTCCCAAAGCAGGGTCAGCACAGGTTAGATGCAGAGTGAAGCTCCCTCTACACTGTCCCATCACACACTCCCAGGTCAGGGTCAGCACAGGTTAGATACAGAGTGAAGCCCCCTCCACACTGTCCCATCACACAGTCCCAGGGCAGGGTCAGCACAGGTTAGATGCAGAGTGAAGCTGCCTCTACACTGTCCCATCACACACTCCCTGGGCAGGGACAGCATAGGTTTAAATAAAGTTAAATAAACATCTTCTCTGTTCTGTCCAATAGCAACCCTTGGTAATATATTGTATGAATGTCACATTTCCATTTCCAATACCAAATTGATCTCTTCTCAAGATTCATGGTTCCTTTTATTGATATTTGATAATACAAAAAATGTGACATACACAAAGTACACTAACTTTTGTCTGCCGTAAGGCAAATAAAGTGTTGCCCGGCTCCCTAACAATAAGAGAAAGAGAAGCAAAAGAGAATTCTTTCACAGAAACTGAGTGTCTGTGAATTCGCTTCCAGCGCTCCCGCACCCTCTGCGGCTGCACAGACTCCTGTTTGATCCATCAGCAACCCAAGCTCCAGATCCAAACCTCCGACACAATCAGGAAGTCTTCAGTGCCCGAGGCCCTTCGGGAGCCCTTCTTGCCCTCAGAACTCTCTCGAATCCTGATTCCAATACCTAGTTCCCATGAACCAGTTTCCAGCAGCCCCCAGCCTGTGTGAGTCTTTGGTTTACAAGTTGCCAACAGCCCACAGTCTGTGTGGTTCTTCTCAAGTTGATAGTCAAATTACAGTCGTACCAGTCAGTGGCAATCTGCCATGAGACATTAATTAACATCCATGGATCTTGGCTCTTGAGTGTAGAGTGCTTCAGCAATTGTAATACATTTGGTTTTTAAACTCTCTTGTTATCTTGGGCCACATGTATCTTTGGGGACACATTTGATGAATTGAAATGAAGCAGTGAAAATCAAAACAACATCAGTTGTAGAAACATGGATTACAAAAGGAGGCCATTATGTTCATTGTGTAGGTTCTTTGAACAACTTCTCCAATTAGTCCCAGTTCTTTGTAAGGAAGTATCTCACTTCCAACCACCCTAATCTGGCATGATGGGCACTCCTGATATATAAACCTTTCTTGTTTGTTTTCTGCATTAGTCCTGAATTTATGTCATCTCCAACTATTTATCTATCTGGTCTGCTACCTTGGTAGATGATGTTATGTATCATGAAATACAATCCATCTAGTATTGCAGCAAATCCAATCTATTGGGATGTTCAGAAAGTCTTTGATTAAGGTTACAAATTTGTGACTCAAGAGGAGGATTAAATACATATGAATCATGAGTGATAAATTGTAGAGTCAGCAGGAAGCTGGCTCCTCCACCAGGAGGTAGTCTTCCACAAGGATCTTTTCTGGGACCACCATCAGTCAGCATTTGTGAGAATCCTTCAGATATGGGATATGGAAGAATGGGAGAGAAAATTAATGAGGGCACGTTAACACTGTGTTGAACAGAGTACCGTGCGAAGGTGTCACATGAAGGATGTGGAGACACTGCTGCTCAAGATGCAAAATTAAATGGCACTAGAATGAGGAGTGAAGAAATTTCGATTTCACCCAAGATAATCTATCTTCCCAGGCTTTTAATGGGAACATTGGTGGAATGATTTCTCTCTCTCTCGCTCTCTCTTACACACACACACACACACACACACACACACACACACACACACACATCAGGAGCAAAATCTATTCTTCTCCCTACTCTTCATTCCTTCTCTACATCTACCCCAACGCACAATCAAAGCTAGAAGTAAAATACGAAAATCTGTGGACACTGTGGATGAAGTAAAAACACAAAGCTGGAGAAATTCAGCTGGTCAAATAGTGTGCTTGATGAAGGGCTCAAGCCCGAAATGTCAGTTGTGTATTTTTACTTTTGCTGTATAAAGGACATTGTTCGGCCTGCTGAGTTTCTCCAACATTCCTGGATGCAGTGACGCTGAGTCTGGATGAGAGGACTGTGGGTTTCCATGTGTGAAGGAAAGTCTATGTGAGGCTATTATTGGGAAATCAATTCCAGACCCAGGGTCAAATGGGTCACTTAATCACATGAATGAGGATGTGGGGGGTGGAGGGGGATAAGTCATTCAACCCCTTGAGCCTGCTCTGCCATTCAATAAAATCAATTGATCTGATTTTAAGCCAAATAAACAAAACTGATGGGGAAATTCAGTGGATAAGACAACAACTGTGGAGGGAAACAGGCAGTTGATGTTTCAGGTTGAGACATTTGTCCAGAACAGATAAACAAATGTCAACAATTCCACCCCCATCTCCCACTGTGTTCTTTATATTTGTTCCAGATTTCAGCATATTGTGTACTCCAGGTCTGATTTTAACCTTAACTCTGAAGAGTGCTGTCTTTACTTTGTTATGTTTTGCCTCCCCTTGCTGATCAAATCAATGTAGAAATTTGTTACCCATGGTGGGAGAATGTGGGACAAAGGGGCACAACTTCAAGTTTAAAGGGCGTCTGCTTAGAACAGAGATGCGGAGGAATTTCTTCAGCCAGAGGGCGGTGAATCTGTGGAATTTGTTGCCACTGGTGGGTGTGGAGGCCAAGTCATTGGCTGTCTTTAAGTCTCTTGGTAATGTTTCTTGATTAGCCAGGGCCCCAAAGGTTATGGGGGAAAAGGCTGGGCAGTGGGGCTGAGTGAGGAAATGGATCAGCTCATGATTAAATGGTGGGGCAGACGTGATGAGCTGAATGGCCTATTCTGCTCCTATGTCTTATAGTCTTATTATGGTCCAAGAATCTATCCCTACATTAAAAATGTGGAAACTCACTAGCACATAACAACCTCCCATGAACATGATTGGCTGGGGCAAATAGCTAGGAATCTTTAACAAAACCTTTTCCACCATTTCTGAGGAAGAGAGATCCAAAATCACAATCCTAAAACAAAATCTCTGTCTGAAATTGGCAACTGCTTATTTATAACTGTATCCTTTGGCTTAAGTTTCTTGCATTGAACATAGAACATCACAGCATAGTACAGGCCCTTGGACCACCATAATTACCTACCAAAACAAAATAAATCCTCTCTACCCCATAACCCTCTATTTTTCTTTCATCTATGTGCCTGTCTAAGAATCTTTTAAATGTCCCTATTGTTGCAGTCTCCACCACCACCTCCAGCAATGCATTCCAACCTCCCACTGTATGAAAATCCCACCCCTGACATCTCCCATCCCTTAATTTTGTACATACGGCTTCTGGTGTTTGCTACTTCCACCCTGGGAAAAAAAGATGCTGACTGTCCACCTTATCTGTGCCTCTCATGATCTAGTAGCCCTCTATTAAGTCACTCTCATCCTTTATCATTCCAAAGAGAAAAGTCCTAGCTCTGCTGGCCTTGCTCATAAGACATACTTTCCAATCCAGGCAATATCACAGTAAATCTACAGCACAGTACAGGCTCTTCAGACCACAGCAAAGTGATGACCTTCTCTAACAACTGTCTAGAATTTCCCTGCTGCATAACCCTCCATTCTTATCAGTTCCAGGTACCTATCAAATGGTTTCTTAAAAGATCCTATTGTACCTGCCTCCATCATTGGTGCTGCACTCTGTTTGAAAAACTTGCCTCTTACATCCCCCCTAGACCTTACTGCCAAGCACCTTAAAACTCTGCCCTCTAGTGTTAGCCATATCAGCCAATCCATCCACACGATCAATGTCTCTCATCATCTTATACACCTTTATTAGGTCAGAACTCTATAGGTTCCTACCTAACACCATCATATTTAGTCCAACCTCAATTAACCACTTTTCCCTTTCATCTGCTCCTATTCTTGTCCATAGGGTTGTGGTCATTAACTTTGAAATTTTCTGCCACCGAAAGCTCTGTCACCAGACCAGGTTCATTACCCAGTACTTGATCCAATATTGCCTGTCTTCTAGTCAGCCTGTTCACATACTGTACCATGAAGAAGGCCCGCCAGCGGCTATACTTTGTGAGGTGTCTGAGGAGATTCGGATTGTCACTGAAGACTCTCAAAAACTTCCACAGGTGTACTGTGGAGAGCATTCTGGCTGGTGGCATCACTGCCTGGTATGAAGGTGCCAACTCTCAGGACAATAAAAAAACTCCAGAGGGTTGTTAACCCAGCCTGCAACATCACAGACGCCAGACTTCACTCCATTGAGGACATCTGCATGAGGCAGTGTCTTAAAAAAGCAGCCTCTATCCTCAAAGACCCCCACCACCCAGGCCATCCCCTCTTCTCCCTGCTACCATCGGGAAAGAGGTTCAGGGGCCTAAGAGGAGCACTCAGCGGCACAGGGACAGCTTCTTCCCCTCGCTCATCAGATTCCTGAATGATCAATGAACCACAGACACTGCCTTACTTTTCGTGCGTTACTATATTTTTAAAATATATTGTTGTAAGATGGTTCATAATTGGCTGCCGCCAAAACACTGAATTTTGTTACTTGTTCATGACAATAAAATTCTGATACTCACCAAAAATCCTTCTTGGACACACCTGACAACTTCAGCCCTCACTGCATAACCCTCTTTTTTTTCTTTTATCCATGTGCCTGCCAAAGCGGCTTTTAAATGACCCTATTGTACCGGCCTCCTCCACCTTCCTTGGCAATGCACTCCAGGCACCCACTACCCTCCTCTGAAAAATCCTACCCCTGACATTTCACCTTTCCTCTTTTCCACTTGCGCAGATGTTCTCTGGTATTTTCTACTAGGTTCCACATCTTCCTGAAATGAGGCTACCATAGCTGAACACTATGTTCTAAATGTGGGCTAACCAGAGATTTCTTACATAAGGAAATCTACCAGGGGTGTAGGTCAATTGGGTGTAAATTGGGCAGTATGGGCTCAAGGGGAGAAATTGCCTGTTACCATGCTGTATGTCTAAATTTAATTTTTTTAAAAATTTTAAATGTAATATTCTTTCCACATTTATTACATAAAGACACCACAGGATTTGTGTAGGTTCCAATCAAGTGCTTTCGCTCACTTCTAAACATCAGCAGGTATGTTTGTAATCTGTCCAGTGCTTCCTCAAAATACAACACACCCATTTGTATGGGTCTACAAAAATCTATCAATCTAATATTTAGCCATGCGGCACGGTAACAGGCCCTTTCAGCCCAAGAGCCCGCGCCACCCAATTGACCTACAGCCCCCGTATGTTTTGAAGGGTGGAAGGAAACCGGAGCACCTGGAGGAAACCCACACAGACACGGGGAGAATGTACAAACTCCTTACAGACGGTGCCGGATTTGAACCTGGCACTGTAACAGGGTGACCCCTAAGGAGGCCGATAGTGTTCAGACTACTCCAGGTGTGGTCTCAAATAGCTAAAGCATTCCCTCTCCCTGTGAATTGAACCTTTTCTCACAGTCACAGAATTGCTCACCCAACCCCACCCCACCCTCCCCCAAAACAGAATCAAGGCACCATGGCCACCCCTCCCTCTTTCCATGGCCAATTGGAAGCAATTTTGTCCCCTTCCTGCCACAACCAGTCATACTTATGGGATCTTGCTGGATTCTAATAAGTTGTTAATAAGATGCTTCCAAGTGCCCGGGAATATAGTGAAAGGAACGTGTCCATAAGATCTAGCAGAGTGGTTCTCACCCAATTTTTCCCCCCACACATACCACCTTAAGTGATCTCTCACAAACCCATAGAGCACCTGTGGCATCCTACTCCATAGGTGTTCTCTTGTTAGTAAGGGATTACTTAAGGTGTTATGTGAGTGGGGGAGAAAAGATTAAGAACCACTGATCAGGGAGCAGAAGTAGGTCATTTGGGCTACCAAGTCTGTTCTGCCATTCCGACCTGAGCTGATCCATTGCCCCACTCCCCGGCCTTCACCCCATACACTGACTATTCAGACACTGCTATAAGTACACCCAACTCTACAGTCGCCCATGTTAGCAAATTCCAGAAGTTCACAGCTTTCTGGCTAAAGAAATTCCTCCACATCTGATTTAAATGGGCGCCCTTCAATCCTGAAGTTATGGAAAAGCAACACCTTCTTTCAATAACATTGCCACCAATAAACTCCTTAAAAGAGAATGAAACAACGAGTTCTTCTCGTCGTCTTTACTGTCTGGTTAAAGTTCGTCTCTATTCTCGAAGGCAACAGCTCCATTGAATGATGTGCCTCTCTTGTCCCAAACTCTGCTGGCTGAGAGCGTTTGAATTCAGGGCATTTTTTTTTTGTCTTTAACGTCGCCTTGTGTTGCAAGGGATGGGGAGGGGAAGACTGTTGGACCGTGATTGAGGGGAGAGGAGTTTGTGTAAGCCATCAGCAGTTACCCGGCAACTGCATTCAGCAAATCGATGGAGGTGGTGTCATTGAGATGGGAGGGGGTGTGGGTGCTTTCTCTGACTCGCAGCTGGTGGAGCTGCGACAAAAGCCTGCCCTGAATCCTATAGCCCCGGGCCGGGACAAATAGGTCTCACCTCCCCGACCCCCTCACTTGAGTCCCCCAAGCAGTCCCTGAACCCATCAACGAGTACCCAAAGCCACCCGATCCCCTCCACCCAGCACCACACTCTCCACGTCCCTCATCCAGTCCCTGAACCCCTCAACGAGTCCCTAAAGTCTCCCGACCCTCTCCCCGTTCCTTCCCCCCCCCCCCGACTGACCCTCCGCCCGCCCCCCCCCCACGTCGGTCGAGTCCTCCTCCCCTTACCGATCCCCTTCCCTCCCCTTCCAAGATCCCCTCCTCGATCCCCCCTCTCCAATACCTCCACAACCTCCAGCCTACCACCGAGTGCTCAGCACCCCATCCCCACCCCGATCAACGTGTCTTCTCAGTGCGGGGGGGGGGGGGGGAAGTGAGTGAGCCCGGGGCATCCTCTCCCTGTGCACCATTCCCAGCGTTGTGCAGCGCAAGTGAGCGGGAACTGATATCCGGAGCCCGGGCGGAATGGTCGCGCCTCGCCATGCATCTTGAGGGACTTGAAATGATAGCCGTTCTTGTGGTACTCGCCCTGTTTGTCAAAGTACTGGAACAATTCGGACTTTTCGAGCCAGTGGTCATTGAAACAGGTAACGGCCCTTCTATTCAAGAATCGCCCTTTTTGAAACGACTCTTGTAAACCAAGTAAGTGGCGGGGGCAGGAAACCGGGGGTTGGGGGGGGGGGGGGAAATCAGCTGTTTTATTTGTTCAATTTATACTGGAGCTTTAAGCATCTTGTTCATCTCACTGTTGGAAGGAGAGAGGCTACTTTTGAAAAGCAAGTTCGATTAGAGAGGATATCCAATGGCGAGCAAAATCAGCTACTTCAACCTCTTATCCCAATAATCATCTCATTTGGGAAAGGGGGCAGGATTTCGCGGGCGTCAGTTTCTAAGACTGCTGCTCAGATGCAATGTAATGAAGAGTTCCTGTACAACAAGCCCAAAACGTTAACTACCCTTTACTTGCTCTGGGTGCTGTGTGACCTGCTGAGTTTCTCCAGCATGTTTGTGTAGTGCACTCGACCCCAGTGTCTGCAGACTTTCTTGTTTAACCCTGTAAAACATCTCTTGATATTTCCTCACTAACCCAATTCAGGGCCGGGGGGGGGGGGGGGGGGGGGGGGTGGGGGCAGAAATAGGAGGTAAACCCTGTGATTTTTCTTTGGTTACCGGATGTGGGAGGGGGGGGGGTCCACATTTAAACCAGGCTTCTCTCAATTTCTGTGCCACTGGTTTTCTGCTCTTCAGTTAGAAGACAGCCGGGCAACTGTCTCCTGGAGAGAGAAAGGGGGGGGGATGAAAATGTACTGCTGGATTGAGCTGGGGGTCCACAATTGGAGGCTTTGGTGGAGCACTGACAACAGCATAGATTAAATGGGCAGAAGGGTCATACCTGAGCTGTAAAATACATGATCACGATCTCTGCAGATACTGTAATGCTGGGGTAACACACAAAAGTGCTAGAGGAACTCAATGGGTCAGGGAGCGTCCGTGGAAAACCATGGACAGTCGATGTTTTGGGCTGAAAACCCTTCATCGGGAAGCAAGGGTTTCGGCCCAAAACGTCGACTGTCTGTGGCTTTCCATGGATGCTGCCTGATCTGTTGAGGTTCTCCAGCACTTTTCTGTGCTTGCTGCTCCAGTGAAATTATGTGATGCAATTGCGATGATGAGTGGGGAAATACACTAAAACCATCCATTCGTTGCTGCTATATTACAATCAGTGACTGGTGGAAGGGAGTGACAGGGCTTTGTGGGAAAAGTCCAGACTAAGAAGCTTTTAATCTGAAAGGAGTGTTGTTTGTCCATAACCAGGTTCACTTCCCATTCTCAGGCAGAACCAGGGATGAACCAACAACTCTGGCCTATTGAACATAACAGTACAGATCAGGCCCTCTGGCCCACAATGTTGTTCTGATTCAAAAAAGAAACTTACCCTACCCCTCATAACCCTCCATTTTTCATTTATCCATTTTCCTATTTGAGTCTTTTAAGTGTCCCAATTGTACCAGCCTCTACCTCCATCCCTGGCAATGCATTCCAGGCACCCACTGCTCTCTGTGTATAGAAAAACTTGCCTCTGAAGTCTCCCCTAAACACCAGAGGCCCCCCACCCAATTAGCCTCTGGTTTTTGATATTCTCACACCAGGAAAAAGGTGCTGGCTGCCCACCTCATGATCTTGTAGTCCACTATCAAGTCACCTCTCATCCTTCTCACTCTAAGGCGAAAAGCCACAGCTCTGCTAACCATGTTCGACAAATGATTTTGAATACAGTTCCCCAATGACACAGTTTTCTGCAGAGACAACAGATTAAAGGAAGTTAATGAACAAAATCGTAAATCATTGTATGAATCTGAGAAACATCAAGAACATTTGACTAAATTTCCTCCCCACAGCAAAGTTCTCCCACTGAGATCCCATACCCTGCCCCCTACTGGGATCCAAGTCCCACACCAGACCCCCACTGGGATAAAGGTCCCATACCTGCCCCCCACAGGGATAAAGGTCCCACACCCTGACCCCCACTGGGATCCAAGTCCCACACCCTGACCCCCACTGGGATCCAAGTCCCACACCCTGACCCCCACTGGGATCCAAGTCCCACCGCCTGACTCCATGAGATACAGGACCCACACGCAGACTCTCACTGGCATGAGGTGTTCAAGTTATTTTTGTTGAACAGTTCCATGCAATTTGGAAATTCTGTGTTGCCTCACAAAGCAAATTATTTTTCCATTTGGCCATCGATGTGAGCGTTGGATGCTTTGATTTTTAGGAATGAAGAATGATTTGTAGAGATAGTCACCAATGATCTTACTAAACAAATATAGCAGCCTTTAGTCGCTCTGGTCAAATTCTCCCCTGTATTTTGTGCCTTTATTCCTAAATAAGGCTCCTACAATAGTGTCAGAGAGAGAGAGAGAGACCACAGAAATAGGCTCTCAGGCTCAACTAATCTACACCAACCATCAACCAACCAATTTACACCAATCCTACCCAGACCATATTCTTCCAACTTCCAGATTCGGCCACAGCTTTATGGTAGTGGCAATATACATTGGCCAATAAACTTTCCAACCAGTACATTTTTAGGATGCTGGAGGATACTGAAAACATCCAGTGGAAACCCATATAGTCACAAGGATAATCTACAATGTCAGGTCAGAATTTTACTTCTCTCTGAGACATGGACTCAACTAATTGTGTCATTCTTCCAGTTGCAATGAGTCTCAGGCCTATAACATTGAACACAAAGATGCCATGTGCTCTCTGGTTGTGAACAGTTTGAGTCAAACATACAATAACACACTCTGCCTCACATTATTTTTCTACCTCAACTTTGCCCACAACACATGGACAGCACTATCTGGCCTGGTTCAGCTTGATCCAAGACCCTACAGAAACCCACTAATACTGAGCCATCAGTTAAGGCCATCATTCTGCCAATTGGGAAATAGAAAACCTCCACTGAAGTTAGCACATTGTGGCCCTATCTCATATTGCCAGGTACAGATATATCTGATTGAGCGAGATGTACCATCACAATCTCAAATGCTCGATAGGCTGGAAGAGTAGAAAAAAAATCTTCATTTGGAGCATCATGGAACCAAATTAACCCTAATCCACTATAGTACTGGATTTGTGATTCAATTCATATTGCTATAGGAATGGCTCATCAAAAACATTGGCTGGTGGACATTGTCGGACACAATAGATGCATTGATTTTATTTTTATCTAATCCCTGCTCCTCTGGGACAAAATATAGGGAGTTGCGCTCTATATTTGCTCCATGTTGTGCACGTCCTCTTAGTGTTTGATGGCACAGTGCAGAGGGAGACATACTCTGACCATATTAATTACAACCATAGTGTGTACAGACTTTCTTGCAGGTAACTCCCTCAACCACTCATTGCTTCCCACCAATTGTCCCCTTGGCACCTACCCTTGTGACTGCAACCTCTTCCCCACCCACCCCCCCCCCCCCCCCACCACAACCAGCACCATCATTTGGGGCCCCAAATAGTCCTTCTAAATCAAGCAACACTTCACTTGTGAATCTGCAGGTGTCATTTCCTGCATCTGGTGCTTCCAATATGGTCTCGTTGACATCAGAGAGATTGGGCACAGACTGGTTCATTGTGAACCTTTGCTCTGTCCACTCCAATAGGTGAATTTTCTATTGGCCGCCCATTTTGATTCCCCATCCTATTCTCATGCCGACATGTCTGTCCGAGGTCTCATGCACTGCCAGACTGAGACCACTTGCAACTTATAGCAACAACACCTATTCCATCTGGGCACACTCCAACCATTAACATCGATTTCTACAGTTTCCATGAGTCGTCGTCCGTTCCCCCCCCCCCCCCACTGCTCTGTCTCTTTCTTTCCCCATTCCGTCTCCTTTCCTCCAGCTCTACGCCTCATCTCTCTCCCTTTCCCAATAATTCTCTCCCCTTTCCTCCAGCTCTGTGTTCACAGAGCTACCCCTTCCCCGATCAATTCTCAGCTTTTCTTTCCTGCCCTCCAATCCATGTCCACCTATTGCCTGTTGGCCTGTGCTCTTCCCCCTGCTCCTTCTTCCCTCCTCTCCCTACATTTTTATTTGGGTGTCTGCCTGCTTTTTGCTCTTAGGGCTCAGGCTCAAAACATTGGTTCCTATGGATGCTGCAGGACCATAGAACCACAGCACCAAAGCAGGCACTTCAGCCCTTCTAGTTTGTGCCGAGGTATTATTCTGCCTAATCCCACAGACCTGTACACGTCTATATCCCTCCATACCCCTCCCATCCATGTACCTGTCCAAAATTTTTCTTAATTTTTAAAATTGAGCCCACATTCATAACTCCAGCTGACAGCTGATTTCATGCTCTCCACGCTCTCAGTGTGAAGAAGTTCCTCTAATATTTCCTTTAAACTTTTCCCTTTTCACCCTACTTCATGTCCTCTGGTTTGTATCTCAGCTATCCTCAGTAGAGAAAGCCTACTTCCATTTACTCGATCTATACCCCTCAAATTTTTATATACTGTACCTCTTTCAAATCTTCCCTCATTCTTCTATGCTCCAGGGAATAAAGTCCTAACCTGTTTAACCTTTCCCTGTATCTCAGTTACTGAAGCTTGGACAATATCCTAGTAAATCTACTCTACGCTCTTTCAGTCTTATTGACATATTTCCTGTAGTAAAATAACCAAAGCTGCACACAATACTCCAATTTGGACTCACCAAATCTTATACAACTTTCCCTTAACATCCCAATTCCTATACTCATTATTTTGATTTATGAAGGTCGATGTGCCAAAAGCTCTCTTTATAACCCTATCCACCTGTGACACCACTTTCAGGGAATTATGTATCTGTATATCCAGATTCCTCTGTTTATGAATTATTTATCTGTGTTCCCAGATCCCTTTGTCCTGCTGCACAGCTCAGTGCCCTTCCATTTACTATATATGTATATACTACCTTGATTTGCCCTTCCACTTGTCTGCATTAAATTCTTGCTGAGTTTCTCGAGCACCTTGCTGTATTAACTACAATCACGGTGTCTCCAGACTTTGTTGTTTCACTCCATGTAGGATTTTGACAAAGGAAAATGGTAAAGTCCACATGGAAAACATCAACTGTCCTGTCCTCACCAATTCCATTCATCGAAAAAACTCAGATTTTGTGAGACGATTTCCCATGCTCAAATCCATGCCATCTATCTCCATTCAGTCCCTGTCTATCCAAATGCGAGTAGATCTCAACACTCAGAATCCCTTCCCTCAACCTTCCTACTGCAGAAGTGAGGCTCACTGGTCTGCTGCCTTTTTCAATAATTACCCATTAGCCACCCTCCAGTCACCTGATATTATACTGGAGGCCAAAGATGATGTAACTATCTCCTCAAGAGCCTCTGCAATATCTTCATAGCTTCTCATGAGGTGCATAGACCCTGGAGATATGTACACCTTAATGGGCTTGAAGACCACCGGCACCTCCCTGGTACTTTCAATGTAGACTGTGACAATGCTATTTGGTTCACATCATTAGATCTCCTGATGAATTTGAATTAGTGTCTCCAGATCAATCGGCCATGCCTTCTGACCACGTGGCTGCCATACCCTTACTGATTGTGGGCAATGATGCAGAGTGGAAGATGCCTTAAATGGCTAAGGAAGGAGTCACTGCAATAGCAACCAATTCTAGAATAGTTGCCTGTAATGAAAATCTGGTGCTGGAAGAGAACAGGAGGTGTTCTCGCTCAGAGATAGTGACAGGTGTGTCCCCTTTGTGCTAATCAGTAAATGTCTCAGAAAGAAATGAAATTGAAAGAATTGCAGTCAAAACATTTGTCCAGAGACCAGGGGTGAAATGAAGCAGCAACTGGAAAGAAATAGGTGACTTTGTGGAATAATTCTCTGTGTTGGGAAGGTACAGCGATTGCAGTGAACAGTCACGATCAGACAGACAACCCTCGTTATCACCCTGTCAGTCAATTGGTCGCGTTACTGCTGACGAGGGCGGAATCAGTTTTAGAACTCTTGTCAGAAATGGCGGCTGATTTTTTTATGGATTGATATTATGGGCATCTGTCATTGCTCCAGATTGTGATATTAAACACATAGTAGGGATTACATACAGAAGCTCCCTCTACTCTGTCCCATCACGCACTCCCAGGGCAGGGACAGCATGGGTTAGATACAGAGTGAAGCTCCCTCTACTCTGCCCCATTACACATTCCCAGGGCAGGGACAGCATGGGTTAGATAGAGAGTGAAGTTCCCCCTACACCAGTGGTTCCCAACTTTTTTTTCCACTCACATACCACTTTAAATAATCCCTATACCATCAGTGCTCTGTGATTAGTAAGGGATTGCTTAAGGTGGGATGTGAGTGGGGAGGAAAGGTTAAGAATTACTGCTCTAGATCCAATTGTTAGTGAAATATTTTGCTTGAGAAAAATTGTAATTGGCCCATTTCTTTTGGAGTTATGAAACTGTGTACATAATGAGTCAATTAGGTATGATTACAACAGTGGTTTTCAACCTTTTTCTTTCCACCCACATCCCACCTTAAGGGATTTCTGGCATAAGGAATACTTAAAGTAGTATGTGAGTGGAAAGAAAAAGGTTGAGAACCACTGCTCTACACTGTCCCATCACACATTCCTAGGGCAAGGACAACACAGGTTAGATACAGAGTGAAGCTCCCTCTACACTGTCCCATCACATACTCCCAGGGCAGGGACAGCACGGGTTAGATACAGAGTGAAGCTCCCTCTACACTGTCTCATCACACATTCCTAGGGCAAGGACAACACAGGTTAGATACAGAGTGAAGCTCCCTCTACACTGTCCCATCATATACTCCCAGGGCAAGAACAGCATGGGTTAGATACAGAGAGAAGCTCCCTCTACACTGTCTCATCAAACACGTGGTGGATATTGTTAACTATTTGGGGATGACTCATAGCTAGAGGAAGTATCCTCTGATTAGTGAGCATCTCTGAGGTCAGGAATGCACAGATTCTGGGCAGAAATTGGAGCCCATCATCTGTCAATCAACATGCAAGTTTAATATCAATGTCTTCAAATCATCGTCAGTGAATTTTAGATGCAGCGAGATGAATGTCAATAAATCAAGCTGTAATTGAACAGATTAAGAATATTTTAAATGCACAGGTTCATTGACATATCAAGTAGGGTTTCGCAAATGAGGCCTGGCAACAAGCAACAAGATCAATTTTTTGTGTCTCGTAGATATCTTCATTACTGCCACATTTACAGCGTGTGTTTTCGTGTGAGGCTACATGTCAGTGATTTTTATTTTGCATCTCACTGCAAAGGACATCCATCTGTCAGTCATCTTGCTCAATTAAAAGCAATTTCATGAAGTTTGAACTTGGGTTCTTGTTGAATATATTTTGAGCCTAGGGATGTCTCACAGGTTAATGTTAGGAACTAAGAATAGAGGATTTCCCCTTCATCTTTTCAAGTTTCCTTATTGTCTTGTAATAATACAGGACTGTGACTATCAGTGTCATCTGGTGCCCCTTATTGTATGGGTGTAAGAGAAGCAAAAGAGAGTCCCTTCTAAGTCACTGAGTGTCCGTGGATTTGCCTCCAGAGCTCCTGCAGTCTCTGCAGATGCACACACTCCTGTACGATCCATTGGCAACCCAAGCTCCAGATCCAAACCTCTGACAGAATCAAGAAACCTTCAGCACCTGGTGCCCTTCGGGACTCCTTCTTGCCCTCAGTACCCTCTCAAATCACGGCTCCGATACCTGATTCCCATAAGCCAGTCTCCAGCAGTCTGTGCGGGTCCCCCAACTGCAAGTCACCCATAGACTGTGTGGGTCCCGAAGCCCTGTCACTGTGGTCACCTTCCCTGTAGGGTACTGCATCTGCTGAGTCCCTTACTTGTCAGCTGCTGAGGTCATGATCCTGGAAGGTTATTTCCTTCTCCTTTATCATGGAGTTGCTGCCCCGCGCCAGTCCGCTTCTCTGAATCTGACCGTGCTCTCTCTGCCCTGGGAGTGTGTGATGGGACAGTGTAGAGGGAGCTCCATTCTATATTTAACCCATGCTGTCCCTGCCCTGGGAATGTTGATGGGACTGTGTAGAGGGAGCTTCACTCTGTATCTAACCCGTGCTGTCGCTGCCCTGGGAGTGTGTGATGGGACAGTGTAGAGGGAGCTCCATTCTATATTTAACCCATGCTGTCCCTGCCCTGGGAATGTTGATGGGACAGTTTAGAGGGAGCTTCACTCTGTATTTAACCCATGCTGTCCCTCCCCTGGGAGTGTGTGATGGAACAGTGTTGAGGGAAGTTCACTCTATATCGAATCTGTGCTTTTCTTTCCCCTGTGAGTGTGTCATGTGTGGTGTAGAAGGAGCTTCACTGTGTATCTAACCTATGTTGTTGCTGCCCTGGGAATGGTGTGGAGATTTGTTCCTTATCAAATTTTCAGGAAATATGACTGACATCTCCTCTATCAGTCCCAAGGCTTGATCAGTACCCTTTATCCTTACATTCCCTATGAACGTTCCATGATCATAGAACCAGTGAGAAATCCACCGATGCATAATGCACAGGCTTATTTCCCTTCTGAACGGGGGCTGTCACTGATAACAGCGGGTAATCCTCTGGAAACTCCAGTCACTAGGGATGATGATTGAATAAATATTTAATTCCAGCATATGGCTCTTTGCCAGTGACCTTCTTGTCTGAGAACTCCATTCCCAACATTGAGTTGTCATCAATTTGGGTATAATTTGGTGACGTCATGATTGGCATTTATCCCTGGAGCTCTTGACATTCCTGCCTGTCCTTGAACATGGATGATTCACGTCCATGGGGTAATCTTGACTCAGTGTCAACTCCTGTTCAGGGACACGGACAGCAGGCAACATAGAGGATTCACTCCCAGAGTAAAGACACGAGCTCCCCTCCACTATCTCCACCTGCTCCTTATTTAACGGTTTGTATGACCAGCCTTGGTACTAACAGATACTCAGGCTTCACAAATGTGGAAATGTTCATGGATAAATTTTTGCAGATGCCATTGAAACACAGAAGAATCAGAATCAGAATTTATTGTCATGAACACGTCACAAAATTTGTTGTTTAGCAGCAGCATCCCAGGTACAAATATTACTCTAAATTACATTTAAACACAAATAATTAGTGCAAAAGAAGAGAAAGTCTCTGTGGTTCAATGTCTATTTAGAAATCTGATGGCGGAGAGGAAGAAGCTTCCTTGTGTGTTGGGTGTTCATCTTCAGGTTCCTGTATCTCCTTCCTGATGGTCGGAGAGTGAAGAGGGCAAGGCCAGTGTGGAGGGGATCCTTGAGGATAGAGGCTGCTTTCTTAAGACACTGCCTATTGTAGATGTCCTCGATGAGGAATAGTTGCTGTGATGATGTTGGCCGAGTTAACAGCCCTTTCCTGAGCATTGGCATCTCCATACCAGACAGTGATGTAACCAGTCAGAATGCACTCCCCCTTTAGAAATATTGCAAGAGACTTTGGTGACGTACCAAATCTCCTCAAACTCCTCACGAAGGAGGAGACTGTTGGGTCTACTTGATGTGTTCCAGCTACTACCAGTGCTGGGAAGATATTTTTTTTGCACACGCCCCTTTGGTTCTTTTGCCAGCTCAGACACTACAAGATAACGTACTGTGGACTGGAGCACGCAGGGGAAACCCAGTCACGGGGAGATCGTGCAAAGTCATTAAGATGTCAGGGTCAAAGCCAGGTTCCTGGAGCTGTGAGACAGCAGCACTAACTGCTGTGCCACAGTGTTCTAACCTTTGGGTGTCAGACCAGTAAATGGAGGAAGGAGTGTACTTGCATATTTACAATGAAGTGAGACGTGAGACATGAAGGTCTGCAGTTGCTGTGATTGTAATGAAAATACAGATATGCTGGAGGAACTCAGTGCCCATGGGGGGTGGGGGGAGAGAGGTAAAGATATATAGTCAATGTTTTGGGGGCCTAAGCCCTTCTTCAAGGTATGAGTAAAACGCAGACAGGGGCCTGAATTCAAAGGCTAGGGATGAGGAAAGGAGTCAGAGGGAAAAGGAAAGGAGATATAGGGGTAGATGGGACAATGGCTAACAGAAACCAGAGAAATCCATCCCTATTTCTCCTTTCCTCTTGTTCTCTCTCTCTCTTTCCCTCTCTCCTTTTGTCCAGTTCTGCATTCACAGACGCCCCTCCTCCAATCAATTTTCACCTTTCCCCTCCTGTCCTCTGATCCATGTCCAATTATTAACCTTTGCCTGTTGGTCAGTGCTCCTCCCCTACTCTTTCTGCCCTTCTTCCTAGCCTTTGAATTCAGGAACCTGCCAGCTTTTTACTCATTAAATATAGGTTATATATCTTTACCTCCTATGGATGCTGCGATATCTGATAAGTTCCTCCAGTATTTCTATGCAGTTAGAATGTCTGGCAGAGCTATATCATAATACATGCATTCATTGGTCCGTTCATATGAAGCCACACTATCTAAACACTGCTACAATTTTATAAACTCTCCTCTCCAACCAGAATCAAGGGGTCTCCTGCGAAAGAAAAGAGGCAGCAAAAATACAGGATAACCAAGGAGAAATGTTTGTGAAGTTCCTTCTCAAGTCTTTTAGCCATTTGGCTAATCTGGGAGGATCCTTGTGCATAAGATCGTGAGGGGCGCAGACAGAGTGGACAACCCAGCACCTTTTTCCACAGGGCAGCCATGGCCAATATGATGGAACATCAGTTTAAGGTGAGAGGAGGAAAGTTTAGGGGAGTCATCAAGGTTAAGTCTTTTACTCAGAGAGTGGAGTGTGTCTGAGGGTGGTCGTGGAGGCTGGAACAGTGATAATGTTCAAAAGGCTCTTAAGTAGGCACATGGATATAAAGTAAAATAGAGGGTTATGACTGAGGGACGGAAGGATTAGATTTGCATTTACTTCACTTTTTCTCTTCTTTTACACTATTTTTAAAATTTTGACATATAGGATGGTAACATGTACAAGGACAGCTTCTTCCCCTCTGCCACAAGATTCCTGAATGATCAACGAACCAAAGACACTGCCTTACTTTGAATTTCTGTGCACTATTTTTATTTATTTTTGCAAGATAATGAATGTTCACACTGTGATGCTGCTACAAAACCACAAATTCTGTGATTTGTTCATGACAATAAAATCTGATTCTGATTCCTTTCGGCCCACAAGCTCATGCTGCCCGATTACACCCAATTGACCTACAACCCTGCTACGTTTTTTGAAGGGTGGGAGGAAACAGGAGCACCCAGAGGAAACCCACGGGGAGAACGTACAAACTCCTTACAGACAGTGCTGGATTTGAACCCGGGTCGCTGGCGCTGTAACATGTTACATTTACTGCAACCCTAGCCCTACCACCTTGATTAATTTGGGGTAGGTTTATGTAGGTCAGCACGATATTTAAGGGCCTGCACTGTACTGTAATGTTCTACATTCTATCCTCTTGGCCCTGGTTTCTGATTTTGATTCCAAACGGTGCTCTTGCCCTGCAATTTTGTACGAATGTTAGAGTTGGCTTGCTGGACTGCTTGTGAAAGAATCTTTCTCACTGTATCAGGTATAATGTGACAATAACCTAAAATTTGGGTGACTGAGAGATTTGAAAACTAGGAATTAATCTTTGCTCGTTTCAGAGTGCACTTTCCCCAGCCCTCTGCCTCTTCCTCCAATCAGAGCTCATCTTCCCCAGCCCTCTGCCTCTTCCTCCAACCAGAGGGCATCTTCATCAGCCTTCTCCAATATTTTGTGTGTTTCTCCAATGAACTCCAATCAGATGGAATCTTCCTCAGCCCTCTGCCTCTTCCTCCAATCAGCGGGCATCTTCATCATCCTTCTGCCTCTTCCTCCAATCAGAGGGCATCTTCCTCAGCCTTCTGCCTCTTCCTCCAATCAGATGGCATCTTCATCAGCCTTCTGCCTCTTCCTCCTATCAGAGGACATCTTCCCCAGCCCTCTGCCTCTTCCTCCAATCAGAGCTCATCTTCCCCAGCCCTCTGCCTCTTCCTCCAACCAGAGGGCATCGTCATCAGCCTTCTCCAATATTTTGTGCGTTTCTCCAATGAACTCCAATCAGATGGATTCTTCCTCAGCCCTCTGCCTCTTCCTCCAATCAGCGGGCATCTTTATCATCCTTCTGCCTCTTCCTCCAATCAGAGGGCATCTTCCTCAGCCTTCTGCCTCTTCCTCCAATCAGATGGCATCTTCATCAGCCTTCTGCCTCTTCCTCCTATCAGAGGACATCTTCCCCAGCCCTCTGCCTCTTCCTCCAATCAGATGGCATCTTCCTCAGCCTTCTGCCTCTTCCTCCTACCAGAGTGCATTTCCCTCAGCGCTCTGCTTCTTCTCCCAGCTAGCCTTTTTTTCTATTACATTCCTCTCCCACCTGTATTCATCCATTCCCTGCCACCCTGTGACCCTCTCCCGATGCCCTCCATCCTTTTAATCAAGCATCTGCCCATTCCTGGCTCTTCCTAATGAAGGGTTTTGGCCTGAAATGTTGACCACCTTTTGCCTTCCATGGATGCTGCCTGACCCGCTGAGTTCCTCCAATATTTTGTGCGTTTCTCCAACGAACTCTGTGGCCATCTCTGCATCCTCCTGCTGCACACAAAGGTGAATGCTTCTCTCTCACGAGTGAAGAGCAAGCCCCTTTTCCCCACCCTTCTCACCCGCTCTTCTCATCCACACAGCTGAGAAGCCCCATGGTCTGCCTTTATCATCTTCCCACATTTCCTAAGACACCCAGAAAGAGAGGAGGAAATCTTGAAAATGGAGCAATTCCACTGACCAGGCTTGGGAACCAGATTTGGGGGGCTGCGGGGCGGGCAGAGAGCTGCTTTAATGGGCAGGTCAGAAATAAAGATTTAATCAGAGTCAAATGCCCTCTACATTTATAAATGATTTTAATGTGCAGTGGCATTAAAATGAGATGATATTCTAAAATGAGCAGATGGAAATTATAAATTACACAGATCGATAAAGGCCAACTTAAATTGTAGCAGCAACTTCAAAAATTCAAAACAGAAACAGAAAATTATTTTATTTATTATGGTAATTTGTAAATTAATTTAGTGTATTAATTTCCACAGAAGTGGGTACAGTTTAAACTGTATACACTTTCGTATATTTTAAAATACATTTAAATAGTTTATATACATTTAAATAGTGCTGAAGATCCAGCTGCGCTGGGTGGGTCACGTCTCCAGAATGGAGGACCATCGCCTTCCCAAGATTGTGTTATATGGCGAGCTCTCCACTGGCCACCGTGACAGAGGTGCACCAAAGAAAAGGTACAAGGACTGCCTAAAGAAATCTCTTGGTGCCTGCCACATTGACCACCGCCAGTGGGCTGATATCGCCTCAAACCGTGCATCTTGGCACCTCACAGTTTGGCGGGCAGCAACCTCCTTTGAAGAAGACCGCAGAGCCCACCTCACTGACAAAAGGCAAAGGAGGAAAAACCCAACACCCAACCCCAACCAACCATTTTTCCCCTGCAGCCGCTGCAACCGTGTCTGCCTGTCCCGCATCGGACTTGTCAGCCACAAACGAGCCTGCAGCTGACGTGGACTTTTACCCCCTCCATAAATCTTCGTCCGCGAAGCCAAGCCAAAGAAGATATATACATATATACTATATATATATATATATATATATAAAAAATAGTTTATATATATATAGTTTATATACATTTAAATAGTTTATATATATGTATATATATATATATATATATATACACACACACACACACACACAGACACATATATATATATATATATATATATATAGCATTACATTGAACTTTTTAATCTAACATTATGCACTGTTTCCTTTCAATATTCCAGGGAATGCTGTAAAAATAGATGGGTAGATTTAAAGTGGAGGTTGATAGGTTCTTTTTTTTTACACCATAAATCACATTAACCATGGTACATACGTTTTCCTTTTCACACATATACAGTGGTTCTTGATTAGCAAGGATGTTAAAGATGTTGAAAAGAATGCAGGAGAATAGGGTTGAAAGGAAAACTACACAATTCGATTGGCAGAACAGCCTCGATGGGCTGAATAGCCCAATTCTGTTCATGCGTTGTGTGGACTCACACGTTTTGACAATTCAGCCGATGTTCTCCTCATCTTTGAGTCATTCGCCTTCATCTGCCTGAGCTCGAGCTCTATATTGCTCTCCTGAAAGCTGTAAACTTAAAACAAAAGGTCATCGATTACTAAGAAGATGGTGAAGTAGTAAATGGTTTATTGATTTATTGAGAAATGATGATTACAGCTCAGTAAATGAAATTAGCCGACAGATTGGTGTTACACACTGCAGTGGCTGTCTGCACATTCACCATCTAATTTTCATGATCTCTCCGTCAGTTCAAAAGAAAAGTTATCCTGTCTGCATGCCTTCTCTCACTGAACAGGACGTCTACTTCCTCAGGAGGTTCGGTGTGACATCGTGACCTTGGCAAACCTCTGCAGACATGTAGTAGAATGTATGCTAACCTCACGGTCTGGTATGGGGGCATCAATACCCCTGAGCATAAAGCCCTGCAAAATGTAGTGGACACAGCCCAGGACATCACAGGTAAAACCCTCCCCACTATCGAGAACATCTACATGGAGTGCTGCCATCGGAGAGCAGCAGCAATCATCAAGGATCTACACCACCCAGGACATGCTGTTCTCACTACTACCATCAGGAAAGAGGTCTAGGTGCCACAAGACTCGCACCACCAGGTTCAGGAACAGTTGGTACCCCGTTCTCGATCAGACTATTAAACCCAATCAGTGACTCATTTAAGAACTCTTATTTTGAATGGCCTTTAATTTTAAACTCCCCTACCCTGGGAAAAAGACTGGGAGCACTCACTTTATCCATGGCCCATCCAACTTCTTTAAGTCCCCCTTCAGCCTCCTACACTCCCGGGAACAGACATCCAATTCGAAACGTTAGTTATGTACCTGATGAGTTTCTCTAGCTTTGTGTTTTTACTCCAGTCTCTCTAATGCTGGTCATATATTTGTGAATCTCTTCTGCACCCTCTTCCCGCTTAATCCAAATCAGAATTTATCGTCATGAACGTGTGCCATGAAATTCATTGCTTTGCGGCAGTACCGCAGGGTGCAAAAATTGCCATGAATTACATTTTTTTAAAATAAATAAATTTGGGGGACATGGCTTGTGTAGCAGTTATCACAACGCTGTTACAGCACCAGCGACCCAGGTTCAAATCCAGCGCTGCCCATAAGGAGTATGCACATTCTTCCTGTGTCTGAAACCGGCATTCCGGTTTCTTCCCACAATTCACAATGTATGAGGGTTAATTGGGTGGCATGGCTCGAGGGGCAGAAGGGCCTGTTACCATGCTTATGTCTAAATTTAAAAATTTAGAGCAAAAGAAGAGAAAAAGTGAGGTAGTGTCTGTAATTCATTGTCCATTCAGAAATATGATAGTAGAAGAGAAGAAACTGTTAATAACTGCCTGTAGCCAGGTGTCCAGAACAGCACACGATTAAGATCATTTATTGAATCGAAGGCAGTGTATAAATAAATCCACATTTCAGACATAAATGTCTATGTTTCTGCATTTTTATATAGCCTGGCAACTTCCAGATAACCAGCATAACCATTCAATGCAGAGGACAAACCTGGTCAAAAATAACCATCTTCATCCCTTATGACCATTGAATCACTGGGATTCAGTAAATGAGTAAAGCCGTGCTTTACTCCTCTTTAAAGTTTCCCTAAAAGTCACCCCTTTGACAAATTATTGATCCTGATTTGTAAATTCCTGGAGATTAGTTTAGTTGAAGTTTACTTGCCACGTTATACCTGATATAGCGGGAAGTGTTCTTCCATGAGGAGTCTAACAGGTCAACTCTAACATGCATACAGCTGTATAAAGTGGAAATACATGAGCACAATTGTAGGGGATAGAATTGCAATGGTTAAAAGAAATAATGAACAATTACCAGGCAAGGGCTGGTTGAGAGCACAGTTGTAGAGATCATTCAGGAGCCTGATAGCTATGGGGAAGAAAGTGTTTTTAAGCCTCTTGGGGCATGATCTTGCACTCTTCAGCCTTCCTCTGACAGAAAGATACTGTGATGGGTCCTTCAGTGTGTCGGCTGTCTTTCCTGAGAAGAGGGATTTGTAGATGTAGATGGAGTCCATGGAGGGTTTGTATTCACCACCTTCTGCAGTTTCTTCCGACCTTGAGCAGAGTTCAGGTGCACCCTGTCCTTTTTGTACAGGTCAGACCTTCCCCAGAGGAGATCCCAATGATCCAGAAATCTGAACCCCTGTCCCCTGCACCAACTCTTCAGCCATGCATTCATCTGCCACAACTTCCTGATCCTACCCTCTCTGGCACGTGGCACAGGCAGCAATCCTGAGATTACCACCCTTGTGGTCTGCTCTTTAACTTCTTTCCTAACTCCCTATATTCCCTCTTCAGGACCTCATCCGTACTCCTATCTATGTCATTAGTCCCCTCATTGACCATGACTTCTGGCTTCTCATCCTCCCCCTCCTGAATGCTGTGAACTCAATCAGAGACATCCCTAACCCTGGCACCTGGGAGGCAACATACCATCCAGGAGTCTCGATCTCGTTCACCAAACTCCTCTCCTAACCAATGAGTCCCCAATTACTGTAGCCTTCCTCTTCTCTCTCCCTTCCCTTCTGAACCAGGTAGCCAGCCCCTGCGGCAGAGATGTGACCACCCTGGTAGATCATTTCTTCCCCCCCCCCCCCAACAGTATCCAAAACAGTATACTTGTTATTGAGGGGAATGGCCACAAGGGTGTTGTGCACTGTCTGCCTCTTCCCCTCCCCTCTCCTAACAGTCAACCGGTTACCTGTCTCCTAAGTTTTAGGGGTGACTGCCTCCCTGAGGCTCCTCTCTGTCAATGCATCTGCCTCCCTAATGATCCTGAGTACATCCACAGCATGATCAATGAGACCTTCTCAAGAGAGGGGTGGCGTTACAATGAGACCTCCTAATAATAGGTTTCCTCTATAACCAAGGGGCTGATAATGGCTTCCTCTTTGATAGAGGGTTTGATAGTGAGATTTCTCTTTAACTGGAGATCTTTTTGGTGAAACCTTTTGATAGGAGCGGTGAAAATCCGCATCAATTCTGCAAGGGAGACGTAGATTCCACTCACATGCAGCAGATGAGTGTGAATTATAATGGAATTAGTGGTAATGTTTTGAAAGAGGAAGATAATAAATGGGATTGGAGACACGGTGTCTGTTCAGACATTCCTGTCTACAGGCTGTTCATCCGAGAGACTGCAGGCACCTTCCCTGTATTAAATGTGGAAGTGTAAATCTGATGTGGGGAGGGGGCATTGTTTTGGGTCCAGTTACTGTCTGGCAGAGTTTTTTTTAAAAAAAGATGAGAAATCAATAACCTGGATGGGATTGGGATCTCCTCTGGGGAAGGTCTGACCTGTACAAAAAGGACTGGGTGCACCTGAACTCTGCTCAAGGTCAGAAGAAGCTGCAGAAGGTGGTGAATACAAACCCTCCATGGACTCCATCTACATCTACAAATCCCTCTTCTCAGGAAAGACAGCCGACACACTGAAGGACCCATCACAGTATATTTCTGTCAGAGGAAGGCTGAAGAGTACAAGATCATGCCCCAAGAGGCTTAAAGACACTTTCTTCCCCGTAACTAGCAGGCTCCTGAATGATCTCCACAACTGTGCTCTCAACCAGCCCTTGCCTGGTAATCGTTCATTATTTCTTTTAACCATTGCAATTCTATCCCCTACAATTGTGCTCATGTATTTCCACTTTATACAGCTGTATGCATGTTAGAGTTGACGTGTTAGACTGCTCATGGAAGAACACTTCCCGCTATATCAGGTATAACGTGGCAAGTAAACTTAAACTAAACTAATCTCCAGGAATTTACAAATCAGGATCAATAATTTGTCAATAACCTGCATTCAACGTGGATGGCTGAAAGAGGAATGGGGGATACTGGGAATACTCAGCGGGTCAGGCAGCACCTCAGACGAGAGAAACAGAGCTCACGTAAGAGAGAAATTAGATTTGCGGCAACAAAGGGTGGAATATACAAAGTGGCCCTGGGCAGAGGTGTGGGTTGTTCTGGGAATAATGTGTTCGTTCAGGTCATCTGGTCTATGGGTTACGAACTACCCCCATTAATCCCTCGTGTATGGATTTAACCCCATAGCAATGCTGTTCCCATCCTATCTGCCATAATCCCTTTGATCTATACACCCCCATCTTCCCTGCAACAAAACAAGTTTGATATCTTTCTTTCCCAATCATAACAAAGGGGTCTTTGCCCTGAAACACTGGCGTCACTAGAGGGGTGGGGACCGCACCAGACGACCCCATCAGAGGGGGTGACACCAAAATGACTCTCTGCAACATTTTGGTGCAGTGTTTCAGCAGAAATTTATTATTTTCATAAAAAATATTCCTGTAGTTAGTTTTAACAACAAAAACAATTTTCATAAGCCTAGCTTGTATTATCAATGTACCTATGAGGCTAAAATTCTCTGCTAATTTACTTTTTGATCCTTCTAAAATGATGCTTCGAATCACGCACCACAAACACGCGCTGTTGTTTTTATAGTTGCTGCTTTTGTCAAATTTTCTGGTGTTTTAACTACAATATTGTGGACGTTAGTATTTGTGAACCGATATCAATAACATTTTTGAGAATTAAGTAGTAGTTAAAGGAAAAGAAGGAGAAAAATCAAAAACGCTTTCTGCTCAGTTACTAATAACGTTATAACTAATAACATTGTAACTCATTGTCCATGGAAGGTGGGAATGGAGGGGGTGGGTGACACCAACCCCAGTGACACCACTGCCCTGAAATGTTGGCTCTGTCTCTCTCAACACAGCTGCAGTCTGACTTGCTGAGTGTTTATTAGAGCAGCCTGCATTGAATTTATGAAGCCGAGCCTGCAGAGATCTAATTCAGGTAGAGACACAGAAATGCTGGAGGAACTCAGCAGGTCTCACAGCATCCATTGGAGGTAAAGATATATTATCGACGTTTGGGGCCTGAGCCCTTCTTCAAGGTACCCAACCTTAAATTTAGACATATAGCACGGTAAAAGACCCATGAATCCATGCCACCCAGTTACACCCAATTAGCCTACACCCACCGGTACATTTCAAATAGTGGGAGGAAACTGGAGCCCCGTGGAAAATCCACGCAGTCATGGTGAGAACGTACAGACTCCTTACAGACCATGTGGGATTTGAACCCCAGTCCTGATTGCCGGGGCTGTAAGGTGATGCATTAACTGCTGTGGCTCCCCTTATGGAAGAGCTCAGGCCCAAAATGTCATTATTATATCTTTTACCTCCGATGAATGCAGCGAGACCTGCTTGGATTCCTCCAGTATCTCTGTCTTTGCTACAAGCACAGCATCTGCAGACTCTTGTGTTTCACTCCGAGATCTCACGAAGGGTCTGTTGCTCGAGATGAAAGCGCAACCACCCAACGTACCCAATTGGAAGAGGAGCCTCCCTGTCCAACCCCAGCTCGAAATTTCATCAATGAAATTGTTTAATGTTTTGGGGGAAGACTTGTGCAATCCTTGATGTGGACAGATTGTGAATGGATGGATGGGTGGAAGTTGTCCTTGATTGAACGAAGAATGGGAATGAAGTGATGAAATGGACGGCCTGAATGTTTGTGATAGACCTTGATTACTTTCCTCACCAGCCCTCCCATCCATATCCACCAATGGCCATTTGCCTGCTGGCCTGTGCTCCTCCCCCTGCCCTTTCTTCCCTCCTCACCCAGCCTTTTAATTCAGACACCTGCCTACTTTTTACTCGCACCTTGAAGAAGGGCTCAAGCCCGAAACGTCGGTTATATATCTTTACCTCCTCTGGATGCTGAGTTCCTCCAGCAGTTCTGTGATTTTACTGCAGTCACAGCGTCTGCAGGCTTTCATGTTTCACTCCAGAAGCTGGTGATAATTCCTTTGCTCTTCAAAGAAGTGGTCAGTATTTCTCCAATTAATGTGTGGTGATTAGGCCAGCATGTCCGGCTTAGGTTGTTCTTTTCTCTGAATGTTAAAAATGACATGGTCACTCCTTTGAAAAGCAATTATCACCAGATCTTGCCCAGTATTAATTCTCCAATCAATATCAATATTAAAAGACCAATGATCTGGTTATTATAATGTTGAAAAGATAGAAGGTCATAAGACGTAGGAGCAGAAATAGACTATTCAGCCCATTGAGCTTGCCCCATCATTTAATCATGAGCTGAACCATTTTCCCACTCAGCACCACTGCCCAGCCTTCTTCCCATAACCTTTGATGCCCTGGCTAATCAAGAGCCCAATCAATCTCTGCCTTAAATACATCCATGACCGGGCCTCCACAACCGCCTGTGGCAACAAATTCCATAGATTCACCACCCTCTGGTTGAATAAATTCCTCCACATCTCTGTTCTCAGCAGACCCCCTTCAATCTGTAAGTTGTACCCTCTTGTCTTAGATTCTCCCACCGTGGGAAACAATCTTTCTACATCTACTCTGTCCGTGCCTTTCAACATTTGAAATGTTTCAGTGAGATCCCGCCTCATTCTCCTAAATTCCAAAGAGTACAGGACATGTGCTGTCCAACGTTCCTCATATGATAAAGTTTTCATTCTGGAATCATCCTTGACACTAGTGGAAAGGCAAATTGTGCAAAGGATTCAGAGAGTCTGGAAAGGGACATAGGTCACGAGTGGACAAGGGTCTGGCTGATGGAGTATAATATTGGTAAATGTGAGGTCATCCACCTTTTAGCAAAAAAATAGTAGGTCAGATTATTATTTCAATCGTGAAAAATTTGGGAGTGCTTGGGCATGAATGGCAAAAGGTTAGTTTTGCAATGGGTAATCAAGAAGGCAAATAGGACTTCGTTGATCGAGGGACTGAATTGAGGAGCAGGAAGGGTCCGGTGCAACTGTACAGGGTACTGGTGAGGCCATGCCTGGAGTACTACGTGCAGTACTGGTCTCCTGACTTGAGAAAGGAAAGACTGGTGTTGGAGGTGGTGCAGAGAAGGTTCACCAGGTGGTTTCAGAGAAGTCGAGTCCCCTGGGAATATACTCATTGGAATTCAGAAGGTTCAGAGATCTGATGGAAACATAAAAAAGGAAAGAATAGGTAAGGTAGAAGAAGGGAGGTTGCTTCCTCTAGCTAGTGAGTCTGGTCATCTTAGCGACATCCCCACAAGATTCAGGGGAGTAGATTTAAGAGAGAGGTGAGGAAGAACTACTTTTCCCAAGGAAACGGCAGAGGTTGTCACATTAAAACCATTTCCTTAGAATTATACAGTTGTACAGCATTGGGCCTTTTAGCCCAATTTGCCCACACTAATCAAAATGTCCAACCCTCACCTTCCTGTGTTTTCCCATATCCCTCTAAACCCATCCTCTCTTATGTATTCGTCCAAGATTTTTTCTTAAACATTGCAATAGCACCTGCCTCAACCCTTTCCTTCAGGTCCAACAATCCATTCTATACACTCACCACCCTCTGTATGTAAAAAAAAATATAGTTACCCCTCAGGTTCCTGTTAAATCTCTCCCCCACCCCCCTCACCTTAAACCCATGCCCTCTGGTTACCGATCCCCCTACTCTGGGGAAAAAGACTCTGTGTTCACCCAATCTCTTCCTCATGAATGTGTACACTCTGTGAGATCACCCCTCATCCTCCTGCATTCCAAGGAATAAAGCCACAGCCTATTCGACCTTTCCCTGTAGCTCAGGCTCCCGAGTCCTTGCAACATCCTCGTAAATTTCTTCACTCTCTCCAGCTTGACAACATAATTACCATTTTTTACCAAAAATTTATTAAAACAACACAACAAAACACAAACTATGCAAATCTAAATGTACTATTTACATTGATGTTAATTCACGAGAGCCAGTAAGTAATTACTGCCTCTCCATTACATACAATTTACATTTTCAAATTTAATTCTATTCTTACTTTTTATGATGCATTTGATCCCCTGGGGGACCCAGTGTTCCCAGAACTTGGGTCGCCATCCCCTCGGACACTACATGATCCCACTGTAACACTGCACGGGCCCGGACATAACCCTGAAAGAGGGGCAGGCAGACTGCTCGCCCTGAACCCTCGACCTCTCGCCACTTCAGCCCGTGAATGGCCAGCTTGGCCAGACCCAACCATGACCCCACAAGGAGATTCTCCAGCTGCCCGACCTCCTTCTGCCTCAGGCGGCCGTGGATCATCAGCGTGGGGCTGAAAATGCAGCCATAATGTGAGGAGCAGCCCTTTAGGTGGGCGAAGAGGGGCTGCGACCTCTCACATTCCACTTACATGTGGTATACCGTCTCTTCCTGGCTGCAGAAGTGACAGGTGGCCGGGGTGTCGGTGAACCAACTCAGGAAGTGGCGCACGCCACCACTTGGTGCAAAACTCTCTACCCTGGATCCCTGATGTAAAGAGGGAGGACTCCACAACATTAATCCTATAGCGCGGTGACCAAAACAAATCACAATACTCCAAATGGGGCCTCAGCAACTTCCTGTACAACTGCACTCAATACTCTGAATTATGAAGGCCAATGTGCTGAAACCCTTCTCTACCTATTCCAAAGCCTCCATATCCTTTCAAAGAATTGCAGAAGAAAGATCTTTGGCATCCTTTGACGGTTTTTCCTTTTACTGATGCTGGCTGTGGCATGTTGTAATTGGAACTATCAGCTGGTGGGACCTTGGGTCGGTTGGAATGATGGATTGACACAACTGGTGAATTCAAGACACGGATCGCACAGGCCCGTCTTCCACTGACACTGCTTCAAAGAATGGAAAGTCATTCCTCCTCGTTTATTTATTACCACTGCCCTATGGGCTATCAGAACTCAATGATACACCTTGTGTCTGGCTGGTGTTAATCTACAGGATGCAAAGGAGCACTGTTTGTCAGTGATACAAGGCTAAGGCACCATCAATTATCCTACGATTGATTTGAAAGGCAAATGGTTATGTGCCAAAGCAATCTTGTGATTTCTTGTCTCTGAGTTTGGCAGAACGAATGCCAGAAAAGATGTACATTTCTCCTGTCCCAGAAGGAGATTATTCACCTGATCGATACTATGTTGGTTTCTCAGTGCAATAATATTAATGTCTTTACCACACCAATTCCCCTAGCCTACTGTCTATTAAGTGCTCATGCATGGGAGTGGGGGGGGGGGGGGGGTGGAGAGGAGGTTTTATTGGCACATTTACTGCTCCATTGAGTCAGCTTCAATCCCAAAACTTTACATATTCTCCCTGTGACCTGGGTTTTCTCTGCGTGCTCCAATAACCTGCCTTGTCCCCCAGAGTCATGCAGTACACACACACACACACACACACACACACACACACACACACACACACACACACACACACGTGCACACACACACACCCACACAGACACACACACGCGTACGCACACACACATGCGCACACACACACCCACACAGATACATACATACATACACACGCGCGCGTATACACACACACATACACGCGGGCACACACACACACACACACACACACACACACACACACCATATAAAAATCACACATATACATGAAGCTATAATTTCAAATAAATAGATGTAATATTTTGGGATGATTTACAGGATGCAGTTCATCAATCTCACAGCATGTGGGAAGAAGCTATTTCCCAGCCTGGCTGACTTGATGTTGATGCCCCTGTACCTCCTTCTTGATGGTAGTGGGTCAAAGATACTGTGTGCTGGATGGAAAGGGTCGATAATAATTCTTTGAGCCCTTATTTAAGCAATGGTCCCCGTAAACATCATCAACAGAGAAAAGGGAAACCCCAGTGATCTTCTCAGCCGATTTGATGATCTTCTGTATTGACTTCCAGTCCGATGCTTTGTAGCTACCATCCCATGCAACAATAGTTTTGTACCAAAAAATTCAATTAGCAACCCCAATAACTTGCCTTAAGTGGTCTTTGTTGCCTTTGCTCTGTCGTAACCGATCTCTCCCTGCAACTTTGTACGGTGTTTTTAACTGGTATACTATGTATGAGCTGACTAGCTAGACTGGTCGTAAAACAACCTTTCTGACTGTACCAAAGTACATGTGACAATAAACCTGAAGCTTGAACATGACCACTATAAATTAAATATACGGTTATGAGGGAGTTTAGATAGGGTGGACAGCCAGCACCTTTTTTCCTGGGGCAACAATAGCAAATACCAGAGGGCATCTGTTTCCAGTGAGGGGAGAAAAGTGTAGGGGAGACGACAGGGGTAAGTCAGTGATGGGTGTCTGGAATACATTGCCAGTGATGGTGCTGGAGGCCAGTACAATAGGGATTTAAAAAGCTCTTAGATAGACACAGCATTTTTGTAAGAAAAATAGAGGTAGGGAAGGGTTAGATTGTTGAATCGGTTTTCGTGGGTCAGCACATCATTGTGTGCCAAAGAACTGCTGTAACGTTCTATGTTCTAAATAACCCCAAGTGGAGGCAGCTGACCAGGAATTTAGCAAAGTATGGATGACTGTGGAATACAGATAAATAAGCAGGTGGCTGGAGGAACCTGTGTAAACTTGATGAACCAAATGACCTCCAATGGTTAAGGGACTATATAATTACTTTAATTCTCCTACTATCCACCTCTGTGCACTATGGGTAATTAATCTACCCATCAGCATATATTTGGGATGTGGGAGGGAATGGATAGAAAGGGGGAAGGGGAACACAAGCAATGATGGGAAGTGTATGTGATAGGTACACTCACTGCACCAGAGGTCAGGATCAAACCAGATTCTTTGGAGTACCACAGGAGTGCCCTGGAAGGTAGGTTAAGGAAGCATGATTCTTGGCCTTGAGACTCAAAAGTGGTTGGTGTAGAGGTGAACGGTGGAGGCCATTGCATCTCCTTTGGGATATGGAAATGTCCAGGTCAGCTCCTATGACAGACCTCAGCTTCTGGTGCTGGGGTGGTCACTGCAACTCAGGGGGCTGTACCGTTGCCTTCAAATCAGAAGGTTTGGTGTTCAAGTCCAGCTCTAGAGTCTCGAGCATAAAAGCCAGGTCAGTTTCAGTGGCGTGACAGGTTGGATGAACTGCTCGGATCGGCCAGTTGGGAGAGATGTATGTGCTGAAGATGAGCTGGGATTCCTCTCCCATGTCCTGTGACCAACTTGTATGCCCCATTCGATCACTACCTGAACAGTTCATCACCAATTAACGAGGTGCTGGATGAACTCAAACCCTCCTCTCCCAAATCGACCCATCGCTTGCCAGCTCCAGCCGCACCCCACCCGCCTTCTCCTCCTGATGAAGGGCCTTGACCATGGCTCTCCATTTCCCTCCACAGACACTGCCTGGCCCATTGAGTTCCTCCAGCAGCTCATACCTTTTGCAGTCTTCTTTCTCCAGCCTATTGGCAATGAGCTCATCATTGATCATGGGATCTTGCTGTGCACAAATTGGCTATCACTTCGACAGTGACTGTACTTCATGGGCTTTAAATCCCTAATATTAAAGGCAGAAACCAAAGCATTTAATGGCATCACAAAATGCTTGACCTCAGGAACACAGGCATCTGTAGATTGGAGTCCTCTTCACAAAGACCCATGTCTGTCCTAACCACGTGACTGTCCCATTAATTGAATTTTTTGGTACAAAACTATTGTTGCATGGGATGGTAGCTACAAAGCATCGGACTGGAAGTCAATACAGAAGATCATCAAATCGGCTGAGAAGATCACTGGGGTTTCCCTTTTCTCTGTTGATGATGTTTACGGGGACCATTGCTTAAATAAGGGCTCAAAGAATTATTATCGACCCATTCTTCTGCCTTCCCATGAGTTGAGAGAGAGTTGTACAGAACAGCGCTGTGGCTGCCAAACTTGTACATTAACGAGACTCAACCCCAAATGTTAACTAAAAACACGGAAATGGTGGAGGAATTCAGCTGGTCTTGCAGCGTCCACAGGCCTGAGGTTCAAGATGCGGTAAGGTACCTGGAGGAAGGACTTAGGCCCGAAATGTCACTTATCTTTACATCCTTTAGACACTGTGAGACTGGCTGAGTTCCTTCAGCATTTCTGTGTATTTTAATTTTTAATTTAGATATACAGCACGGTAACAGGCTCTTTCGGCCCACGACCCAGTGCCACCCAATTTACTTACAACCACGGTGGCAGGAAACAGGAGCACCCCCCCCCCCCAAGGAAAACCCATGCAGACTCAGGGAGAAGGCACAAACCCCTTACAGACAGCGCGGGACTCGAAACCTGGTCCTGATCGCTGACGCTGTAAAGTCGTTGCGCTAACCGAAGCGCCAACCATGCCGTCCCCTACTACAGTCACAGCATGCAGACTTCTGAGTTGAACCCCGAATGTTCACTGACCTGCTGAGTCCCTCCAGCTTCTCTGTTCCCTCCAGATGGGATCACCTCCAGTTTTTGTTTAAACTGACACTTTTGTATTCTGGTTCACGTCTTTACCATCTGTAGTGAGAAGGTCCTGAAATAGATGGAGTCAGAAGTGGTGAAGGTGGAACCAGTTGCTGAAGAAATGAGATGGATTTAAATTTATTGTCAGTGTACATACATGACATCACATACAACCTACACAAGGGAGACACGTAAACAAATAAAGAAATGTAAAAAAAAATCTGACTGCAATTGAGAGAGAAAAAAAATCAATAAAGTGCAAAAGTAAGAGTCCTTAAACGAGTCCCTGATTGAGTTTCTCATTGAGGAGTCTCCTGGTTGAGGGATAGCAGCTGTGCCTGAACCTGGGAGTCTTGGAACCTCTTGGGAAGAGAGGGAATCTTGGAGAGCTGGCAGCTGGGTGAAATTGCACTCAGTGCTCTTGCTTCTGCAAACTTTGCGCTTGCCTGCCTTTCAACAACAGGAAACAACATTAAAAGCAGGATGAACGAGTGTCAGGCCAAACAATGGCACTGTTATAATGGGCCCCATTGCAAGCTGCTAGCTGGTCATTCAAGCTTTTAACACTGAGAGGTAGTTCACCGTCAAATCAACATTAAATAATGCCAGACTAATATGCACCAGAACGATTAAATGTTTATATCAGATGTTTCAAAGCTGTGCATCATGAATATTAAAACTCCACTCTGTGTTTGGCTGTGTTGTTCAGACTGAGAGCTTATTTCACTCATTAATATTCTGCTCTTTCTTTCACCATTATACATCACGAGTCAGGGACAACAGTACAGAGACAGAAGAATAAACCCCCCCCCCCCCCTCCACTGTCCAATCACACACTCCCAGGGCAGGGACAGCACAGGTTAGATACAGAATGAAGCTCCCTCTACACTGTCCCGCCACACACTCCCAGGGCAGGGACAGCACGGGTTAGATACAGAGTGAAGCTCCCTCTACACTGTCCCATCACACAATCCCAGGGCAGGGACAGCACAGGTTAGATACAGAGTGAAGCTCCCGCTACACTGTCCCATCACACACTCCCAGGGCAGGGACAGCACGGGTTAGATACAGAGTGAAGCTCCCTCTACACTGTCCCATCACACAATCCCAGGGCAGGGACAGCACAGGTTAGATACAGAGTGAAGCTCCCGCTACACTGTTCCATCACCCACTCCCAGGGCAGGAGCAACACGGACAGAGAGAAGCTCCCGCTACACTGTCCCATCACCCACTCCCAGGGCAGGGGCAACACGGGTTAGAAACAGAGTGAAGCTCCCTCTACACTGTCCCATCACACACTCTAAGGGCAGGGACAGCACAGGTTAGATAAAGAATGAAGCTCCCTCTACACTGTCCTATCACACACTCCAAGGGCAGGGACAGCACAGGTTAGATAAAGAATGAAGCTCCCTCTACACTGTCCCATCACTCACTCCCAGGGCAGGGACAGCATGGTTAGATACAGAGTGAAGCTCCCTTTACACTGTCCCATCACCCACACCCAGGGCAGGGGCAACACGGGTTAGATACAGAGTGAAGCTCCCTTTACACTGTCCCATCACCCACACCCAGGGCAGGGGCAACACGGGTTAGATACAGAGTGAAGCTTCCTCTGCACTGTCCCATCACACACTCCCAGGGCAGGGACAGCACAGGTTAGATACAGAGTGAAGCTCCCTCTACAATGTCCCATCACACACTCCCAGGGTAGGGACAGCATGGGTTAGATACAGAGTGAAGTTCCCTCTACACTGTCCCATCACACACTCCCAGGGCAGGGATAGATTGATGTTAGCACTGAAAATCCTCTGCAAGAGTTTCAGAAACTCTAAATTCAGCTTGGTTGATGTCTGATTTCCAAATATGTCTGAATTTGCTTTCTCCTAATGCCCTCTCTGGCAGAAGAGCAACTGATTCAATGAATAATAACCTTTTATTAGTTTTGCATCTGATGAAATCTCATGGGTATGAAGCATGAAAGTCTGCAAATGCTGCGATTGTGGTAGAAACACAGAGATGCTGGAGGAGCTCAGCAGGTCTCACAGCGTCCATAGGAGGTAAAGATAGATAACCAACACTTCGGGACTGGGCCCTTATAATCTCAAGGATCACATCATTGGGCCAAAGGAACTGTTTCCTTGCTGTTTGATTTTATATACAGTAACTATATCAGAATGCCTTTCTTGAGTTTCATTGCAGTTTGTACATTGAATCGAGCTGGAGTTGTGGAGCACACAGCACGTCAGACCACCATATCACTGCTTCTTGGTACACGCTGACAACATACAATTTAATTTGGAAAGAATTAATCTCAGTTCAATCTTGTTCCTGTTTACTCATCAAGCAAGGCACCCGTGAAGCATTAGATCAGATACTATTTATTGTCATGTCCAGAAATTTTGATTAGCCAGGCCATCAAAAGTTATGGGGCTGAGTGGCTGAGTGGGAAAATGGATCAGCTTATGATTAAAAAGTGGGGCAGACTCAATGGGCTGAATAGCCTATTTTGCTCCAATGTCTTGTGGCCTTAAAACAGAAATGTAATATTGCACGAAATTCCCTTTACAAATAGATACTTTCATGTAATCAAACAGATAGATCCTATTTCACGAAATTGCCTTTAGTCTGGCCATAAGACAGACAAAGATTCACCATGAGCATTGCCCGGAGCCCCTTACAGTCAGAGAAAGAGAAGCAAAAGAGAGGACCTCCCCCCCCCCACCCCCCAAAGTTACCGGATGTCCATGGATTCGCCTCCAGCGTTTCTGCAGCCACACAGACTCCAGTTCATTCCTATCCATCGGCAACCTGAGCCCAGATCCAAATCTCTGACATGATGAGGAATCCTTCAGCGCCTCAGGACCTTCGGGAGCTGTTCTTGCCCTCAGCATCCTCTGGAATCCCGGTTCCAATACCCGGTTCTCATGAGCCAGTCGCCGGCAGCCCAGAGCCTAGTGTGAGCCCAGGCACCTGTGTGTATTCCTCTCCCGCAGGATGCCAATAGCTCACTGCTTCTGTGTCCTTCAGCTGCTGGGCCCCTCGCTGGTCCGCCACCGTGGTCACCATCCTTAGGATCGACTCCTCTGCTCCCCCTTCTCAACAAGGTGTGTTCTGCCCATTACTGGTGCCCTGCACTGGTCCATTTCTCCCCTGGAATCTGCAATCCCTCATGGCCGCTCCCAAACTCAGGTATCATCATCTTGAGCCCAGACCCCATGGTTGGAGGATTAAAGATAAAACACCGTCAGCTCTTTCGACAGGCCGTTTAAAGCCTGTACGTTGCTGTTAGTATTAGTACAAGGCATTAGGACCCTATTGGGGAGCACTCCGTCTCCGCTCCCCACACTCCCGGGTCCACACCATGTTGTTCTTTTAAAAGCCCTTGATGCCCACCATGGAAGGACCTGATACTATGGTCCTTCCACAGAGACCTGCTGAGTTCCTCCAGTGTTTCTGTTTTTACTGCAATCACAGCGTCAGCAGAATTTCATGATTCACTCCTCAAAAGATCACTTTTTCTCTGGCACTATTGTAATTGCAATTATAAGTATTTATTTAACTATCCTTTACTATTTTCCATATCAATTTCTGCCTTGCCATATTGTGGTAATTTAATTGATACCATTATTGTTCGTTTATCTTGCATATCTGTAGCAAGGCAGAATTTTGGTATGTTTGTGCACTGTGTTTGTGTGTATGACAGTCAACTCTCATTCCTTCCCTCTCCACCTTCACAAGCAGCGTAAGCTCTCCACCTGGCTGAATTCCTGAGGAGGCTTACTCAGACCCCTGCCCTCCTCAAGGACCCTTCCCCGAAAAACAACCTACCTGCTTCTTCCAGCCATTGCCCGATCTCTTGGCTCTCACCTGGATTGAACCCATCTCCACCCCTGTCCCTAAATCCCTTGCCCCAATACATCTTCTCCTTCTCTTCCCCCTCACTGAAGCCTTTATCTATAACCCTCACCATCCCCAGATCGATTCCCTAGTTCAAAACGCAAGCATTTTAAAAAAATTTAAATTTAGACATACAGTACGGTAACAGGCCATTTTGGCCCACGAGTCCGTGCCGCCCAATTTACACCCAATGAGCCTACACCTCCAGTACATTTTTGAATGGTGGGAGTGAACCGGAGCTCCCAGGGAAAACCCACACAGACATGGGGAGAACGTACAAACTCCTTTCAGACAGCGTGAGATTCGAACCCTGGTCCTGATCGCTGGCACTGTAAAGACATTGTACGGCAACTGTACTGTCCAATATGCGCATCAATAAATAACTTTAAAATATAACACTGGCTTTACATTATGTTTGATTGAAAGATTGAAATCTCATCCTTTGGTCAGTAATTTCTTATTGCAGAGGGAGGATGGGGGCAGAGATCATTATGTTTATTGTCAGACGCATTGTATGATGTACATCTGCACCAAAATTCTGATTTCCTGCAGTCAAACAGGAATTTGGAAAGAAAATAACTAGTGTCATACATTAAAAAGAGATAATAAATATAAAAAAATAATATTCACTGTTCTCATAGTGCAAGAAAGTAAGTGGTGTTGCAATGATGAAGACAGACCTTTTTGTGATGTGGCCGTCTGCTATGGTGAGGGTAGTAAGGGGGTGGGGATGGAGGGTTGGATCCCAATCAGCTAATTCCCTCGGGAATTATGGGATCTGCTCGTGGTTTTCCATCTCTTCGCCTTCTAACCTTTTCAAAGCCAGGCTTGGATCCATACTGAGGAAGGGAATGCTGAATGGAAGACCTCTGGCTCAGGGAGAGTGAGGGACAGGGTTCCAGGAGGGTGGCAGGGGTGCAGTATATCCTGATCTTACAGTTCAGAGAAGGTTCACAAGATTGATTCCAGGAATGCAAGGGTTTATCATATGAGAACAGTTTGACAGCTCTTGGTCTGTACTTGTTGGAATTTAGGGGAATGAGGGGGGATTCTCATTGAGACATATTTAATTTTGGAAAGTATCAGAGTAGATGTAGAAAGGTTGCTTCCCATGGTGGGAAAGTCAAGGATAAGAGGGCTCAACTTCAAGATGAAGGGTGTTTGCTTGGAACAGAGATGAAGCCAGGTATGTGGAATTTGTTGTCACAGGTGGAGGCCAGGTCTTTGGGGTATATTTAAGACAGGGATTGATAGGCTCTTGATTAGCCAGGGCATCAAAGGTTATGGAGAAGAGGCCAAGCAGTGGGGCTGAGTGGGAGAATGGATCAGATCACGATTAAATGGCGGGGCAGACTCGATGGGCTTCAGCCCATCGACTATTTCAACTCCTAAGCCTCATAGCCTCAATGCATTAGCAACAAAAGCAAGGGGAGGGGAAGGAGGTTCGGGAGGGTAGAGAGCATAGGAAACAGAGACCCAAGTGGGGTAGGAAAACGTGTTCCTACAAACCTCAGAGAGTGGAACCCAAAACTGTCCCTTGGTGTGTCTGGGCCACAGCTGCCACCTGGTGGCGAACACTTCAAAGTGCAAAGTTCATTGAAGCAACTTCAGTGGATCATGGAAAGTGAGGAGAAACAGATGTGCAGATGCTAGGATCTTGCTGAAACGATGAGTAGTTGGAGGGAGTCAGCAGGTCAGGCAACATCCATGGAGAGAAATTTAATATTCTGGGTCGGGGCCCGTTTTTGAGTTTTCTCGAAAGAGATCTCCATACTAATCACTCTCCCTGGTGCAGTTGGCGTAGCGGTTAGCACAACGCTGTTACAGCGCCTGTGATCGGGTCCGGGGTTCGAATCCTGCGTTGCCTGTAAGGAGTTTGTACATCCTCCCCATGACTGCGTGGGTTTCCTCTGGAGACTCTGGTTTCCTCCCACCCTTCAAAACAAACCGAGGGTATATGGGTTTGTGGGTCAAAAGGGTCTGATACCGTGCTCTATGTCTAAATTTAAAGTTCAAGTTTATTATAAAGTTAAACACGAAAGTCTGTGGATGCTGTGGTTGTAGTAAAAACACACAGAAATGCAGGAGGAATCCAGCCGGTCTCTCAGTGTCCCTAGGAGATAAAAACAAATTACTGACATTTCGGGTCTAAACAAAATTTATTATCATCTGACTGTGCATTACAACCTGATGAAACAGTGTCTCCCCCAGACCATAGTGCATGCACAAAAACACAATACATTGTACATAAAGACTGCATAAATAATCAAATTAAATACTGTATATATAAATATATGGGATGATTTATATGGTTACAGGGTACTGTTCATCAATCTCACAGCCTGTGGGAAGAAGCAATGCCCCAGACTAGCAGTCCTGAATTTGATGCTCCTGTACCTCCTTCTTAAGGTAGTGAAGATGCTGCCTACTGGATGGAAAGGGTCCTCTATAATTACTTCCTTTATTGCCATGTAATAGTACAGAACATGTAATATTACTCAACATTGCCTGCTATGAGACACACAGAGTCACCATCAATGTCGCCACTTTCAGTACGAGAGAGAGAAGCCAAAGAGACTCCCTTCAGTGTCACTGAGTGTCCGTGGATTTACCCAGTGCTCCTGCAGCCTCTGCAGCTGTTAGTATTGGATCCATTGATCCAATTGGCAGCCCGAGCTCCAGATCTCAACCTCCAACACAATCAGGAAGCCTTCAGCCCCCGAGGCCCTTCGGGAGCCCTTCTTGCTCTCAGCGCACTCTTGAATCCCGGCACTAATACCTGGTTCCCATGAGGCAGTCTCCAGCAGCTCACAGCCCATGCATGTCCCCTGACCGCAGGTTGCTCACAACCTATGTGGGTTCCTCAGCTGCTGAGCCCCTCACTGGTTCACAGCCCTCTTTAGACAGCGCTCCCAGTAAATGTTGTCCATAGAGGGGAAGAGAGACTGATTTTTATTCTTCTCTGATTTGCACAGTCAGTTGTGTACAGTTCTTTATTTTGTTTGCATGCATACGCTGTGTCAAACGTGTTCCTGTAGAAAGACTGTCAAGATGGGGGTTGATGCTTTCTGCCCTCATCACCCTGTGAAAGAGAACTGGAAATCCACCAATCTGTGGGCTGAAGAACATTTCTTGTCTGCTCTCATCCATATCTTGTATGATATTTTAAGTATACATGTGATTATTATGTACGTGTGTGGAACACTTTCATCTGGTTGTATATGTCTAGCAAGTCTAGCAAGTCAACTCTAATATTCATGCAGCCACTTGATTTGTTAGAGAAAGGTCACAGCAGGGGCAGATAGAGCATTGTCATACGGTTCATCAAAAACCCCAATTATGGGGAAATAATTGTCTTTAAGCCTGTTGGTGCATGACTGGGGTGGGGGGGAGGGGAGCTTCTCCCCAATGGGTGGAGGGAGAAGAGAGTGTGTCCGGGGTAGGCTGGGTCTTTCAGTGCAACGGCTGCCTTTCCCAGGAAGTAGGAGATATAAATGGAGTTGTTAGAGGAGAGGGAAGTTTGTATGATATTCTGAGCTGCTTTCAAGTTTCTTATCGTCCAATTGTATATGTAGAACCTGACGAAACAGCGCAAAAACATGCAAGCACACACAGACAAGACATGCATTCAGACAAAAGATACATATCCAATACATATATGCATATATAAAAGTAAATAAATATTATTTAATCAATTTTACACCTTCTGCCATTTATTCCAATCTTGAACAGAGCAGATAAGGTTGGAGATGATGGGCAGATAGAGTCAGGAGGAGGTGTGAGGCAGGGGCCAGTGAGTGAGAGGCGGAACGACATAAAATCGGGGATGATGGGAAGAAGAGGGGTGAGGCAGGGGCAGGTGCACTGGCACCACTAGGAAAGTGCAGGGGGGGCGGACCGCATCAGGTGACACCAAAATGACTGTCTATAAAATTTTTGTCCAGTGCTTCAGCAGAAATTTATTATTATTATATAAAAATTTCCCCGTAGTTAATTAAAACAACCAAATCATTTTTCATAAGCCCAGCTTATATATACCTACAAGGCTTCTAATGCACTCCAGTCAGAGCTGTCATTATTACCCAATTACAATGACTCTTTGAATCACGTGGTTTCGTCTGCACGCGCTACAAGCACGCGCTGTTGTTTTCGATGCTGCTGTGCGTAAGATATTGTCAATTTCATTTTGCGAGTTGTTTACCTCACTACTATTGCCATTACATTCAGTGATATATGGGAATTACGAGCAGCAAAACATTACTAAGGATTCAGGATGGTCTGGTACAGGGTGGGGAGGGGGGATTGGTGACACCCTGAGTTACCGCACTGAGTGACACCAACCCAAGTGATGTCACTGAAAGGTAGAACCAAATGAGATCGGGGATGATAGGCAAATGGAGGCAGATGAGGATGAGGCAGGGATCGGTGGGTGACAGGTGGAATCAGCTAAGGTTGGGGATGATAGGCAGATGGAAAACAGATGAGGATAGGAGACCTAGTTGGTAAACGTGTGTGATGTAAATTACACTATCAGTACCACTCCTCCTTGCTGCACAGGGGTGTGTTTCTCGATTGTTCTGCTCCTTTGCTTCTCTATTCGGAAACGACACTGTTGGCAATTTTTAATCATAGCAGGCTCTGGGACTTGATGGAACCCAAGGCTGATGCACTGAGAGGACCTCTCCCACCAGCTGAGCCCCATTTCTTTTTGCCTTTTTGGCAGTAAATCAATTCTGCCCCTTTATTATTCTTAATCCGAAAGTTACAAGCATTACATTAGTCAACATTCAGACTATTCACACAAAACATATGTTACAGATTGAAACATGATTATCTCTGTTGAACCTTTGTGGGGCCAACCGTTCTTGGAGACCCTCCAAACTGTCTGTGAGGACTGAGTGCTCCTTCTCCACGGGCACACAGATATCCTCAGAGGAGGGATAGACAGTCAGCCTGTGCTGAACCCTCCACTACCATCTACCTGGACCCATGGATGGCCAACTTGACCAGGCCCCATACCAGGCCAAAAAGGACAACCCTCGACTGACCCCCCCCCCCCCCCTCCATACTGGGTGCCCAAAGATTAGGAGCGTGGGAGCTGAAATGCAGCCAGAACTTGAGGAGCAACCCCTTCAAGCAAGAGAGCCGGCTGAGCCCCGTTGAACAGACTCCCCACATTGAAGTAGAGTTAGGGTGGCGATGATGTTTACACAGATCTAATGTCAGTGTGGAAAAGAGCAGATGGCCCTGCTCTGGATGTTTATACAGTAAAGGGCAGGCAGCTGGTTACCTTTTAGGCTTTGATTCCATCAGGAGTTGACTGACAGCTCAGTGCAGATAATAGTAACATCGGAACAGTGGGAGGCCATTCAGCCCCGCAGCATATTCTGTCATTCAAGCAGACATGGATAATCTGCAGATTTGATCCATTCATCCTGATTCCGTAACCCTAACTAATTCCGTTCAGCAAACCACATTAGCTAAATCAAAATTAAACTTCAGCTTTTCATCCTGGGAGTCTCACACTTTTCCAACCCTTAATGTGTCTCCTAATCCCTCTGGAATAGATAGGCCAAGGTGCATTGAGCCACCTGGTATAAGGAGAAGGGTGCAGAGGTCTCATGAACTGCACTCAGAAACTGTCAATTTGGCACAGTAATCTTGCAATGCAACAGTGTTGAGGGAGCTTCACTCTGTATCTAACCTGTGCTGTCCCTGCCCTGTGAGTGTGTGATTGGACATTGTAGAGGGAGCTTCACTATGTATCTAACCCATGCTGTTCCTGTCCTGGGAGTGTGTGATGGGACAGTGTAGAGGGAGCTTCACTCTGTATCTAACCCATGCTGTTCCTGTCCTGGGAGTGTGTGATGGGACAGTGTAGAGGGAGCTTCACTCTGTATCTAACCCATGCTGTTCCTGTCCTGGGAGTGTGTGATGGGACAGTGCAGAGGGAGCTTCACTCTGTATCTAACCCATGATGTCCCTGCCCTGGGAGTGTGTGATGGAACAGTGTGGCGGGAGCTTCACTCTGTATCTAACCCATGCTGTCCCTTCCCTGGGAGTGTGTGATGGGGCAGTGTAGAGGGAGCTTCACTCTGTATCTAAGCCATACTATTCCTGCTCTGGTATTGCTTGTCGGAAGATTCCGCATTTTTCTTTCACAGACCCGAATTTAAATCAAATTGCGCACATGTATTTTTACATACATGAGATCCACAGGAGATTGTACAACTACAGATCAGAGACAGGGATGTTTCTCTGAAAGTACCAGTTTAACAAGTGGTTCTAACCTTTTCTTCTCACACACCACCCTAAGTACTGTAATCCCTTACTAGCCACAGAGCACCTATGGTATAGGATGCCATAGGTGCTCTGTGGTTATTAAGGGATTACTTAAGGTGGTGTGTGAGTGGAAAAAAAGGTCGAGAGCCACTGATTTGAACACATCAGAAAGGACTCAAGTAAGAATCAATTACACAGTTAAAGAGTGATACGTTCTTCTGCCTTGATATTGATAAATTATTTTATGATGTTATATTGAAATGGAATCTTCATCATGGACGCTGATCCAATATATTCTGTAAGAGAGTGCTGGAACAAAAGTTGGCACTGAGCTACTTTCACAGGGATTCAGTCAGCTGTGAAAGGGTCGGTAAAAGGTATCAGTTTTAAGGAAAGTATTGAAGGAGCTTTAAAGGGCTTGGAACTGGAAGCAAGGAGCAATGAAACCTGTGGTGATTGGGAGTTCAGAGTTGGAGGGGTGTAGAGATTCCAGTGTGGAGGAGAATCCAACCAAACGAAGGATTTGGGAGCTCATTGCAAAGATTCTGCTGAACCGGGACCCGAGGTTCCCAAAGCAAACTCACAAGGAACGCACAGAACCTGCTGTGAATTTGGCTAAAGCCACAATGCTCTGAAAAGCTGAATGTGCATCGCCTGAAAAACAAGGTGTTGGAGAGCTCAAGTGGTGCCCTGGGTATGGATTCTGAGAGAGTCGGATCAGAAAATAAAATTGGGCGGAACATACCAAGGGGTAAATGGATGGAGGCTGGATATTGGGACGGAGAGGCTACAGATGTGAACAAGAGTCAGTCCATCACTTACCTGCTGGCTTTCTCTAGAACCTCCCTCTCTCTCTCTCTCTCTCTCCCTCCCTCAAGTGAGATTTCTCCTCTTCTTCAGAGACCTGCTGTGTGTTTCCAACGCCTCTTTTGTTCCTTCGTTCTTCCCTTTGCCCCCACCCTCAAGGCTTTTAATGTCTTCAAATCGCCTGTTTCTCTGTGTCTGAGGCTTTACGGAGGTCTTGACCTTTTCCAAGAATCCACGGTGACTCCGCACAACAATCCCCCACCTTCTCCCTGGAGCTCACAGACCTTTTAACAGACAAAAGCTGCTGAAATGCCACATCAGAGTGGAAGTGCTGTGCGCACTTGACTGGTGGCTTGTCCTCCTTTCAAACAGAAGTTGCCAGCGTGGCCGCTGAGTGTTTAACAGCTTAAGATGCGGGTTAAGAAATGTCTTTAGTTGATGATTACCATCCTCCTGTGTTCTGGGGCAGCTGAGAATTTGGACCATCTGTCTCTCTCACTCGCTCTGTGCTCTGACTGTGTGTGATTCTCTGTGTCCTGAACAACCTTGAGATTGTGCCTTTGTATCTTTAATTCTGCTTGCCTCACTTTTTGTGTCCCTTCGTGTGTGTGTGTGGGGGGGGGGGGGTGGTTGGAGGGGGAGAACTGCCTGCGTCTGCGTGCATGTAAGAACCTCCGTCCCTCAGTCAGTGTATCCCTCACTGAGAAACCGCCTGTCCGCCTCTGGATCTCTCGTTCGGTGTTTCTGCCTCTGTGTGTTCCTTGCGTCCCACGATGCTTGTGTGTCTGAGTGTGGGCATACATGTCACTGTGAATCCGTTATGAGTCTCTGAATGCCTCACTCCATCTCAAGTTCTATGGCCGCTGTCGGATTCTAAGCTGGGTGAGTGGGTGTATGTATCTCTGTCCATGTGAGACTCTCTAGCCCTGATTCAGTGTATCCCTCACTGAGGAACCTTCTCTTGTGCGTCTGTGTTTTATTCTGTGTGTGGCTGCCTCTGTGTGTTCCTTGTGTCCTAAGAGGTCTACACTGTGTGTGTGTTTCTCACTGTCAGTCCTTTGAGTCTCTGAGTGCCACGCTCCCTCTTCAAATTCTGTGACTCCTGCCTTCTTGTTCTCTGTGTGGATGTGTGCACAGGCGCTATACCTGGCTCCCATATCCCATCTTGTTCTAAGTTCTGTGTCAATGTGTGCGGACTCACACACCCCATCTCATTCCGCATCAATCATCTATCACTCACTCTGTGTGTTTCTTGCTGAAGCTCTCCACCCAATCCCTCTGTAAACATTGGCCCCCCGTTACATGACCTGGTGTGCTTCTGTGCCCATTGGTCTTGCTTTCCTTGCCCCTCTGCTCTCTGGTGTCGGCAGGATGGTTGTGGACAATGAGTGGCAGTCCGAAGGATTGCAAACTGTAGGCATTATCTTTCTCGTTGTAAGTTCTCTGAAGCTGTTACATTTCCTGGGACTGATTGATTTCTCCAGTGAAGGTAGGAAGAGACACACAGGCCGGAGAACTGCTTCATTTATCAGTGTCTAGATTTGCCAGATTAACCCAGTTTATGGTTTCCTTAAATTTCTAAATATATCCTTGTAAATCTAACCTTCCTCCTAGTTAATTTATGTATCTGTGACAAGTTATTTTTGAAAGGTTTATGTCAATGCATTTCATCTCCTACTGTCTCGCCACTGACACAAACTCAGATTTGGAAGTTATATGTGTGGAACAATGTATGCACTGGAGACACCCAGGAGACTGGCAAGGCAGGAATTTGACTCTGAACCTATTCTGCTAGAGGAACTCAGCAGTTCAAGTGGCATCAGTGGGGCACAAAGAATGGCCGATGATTCGAGCTAAAACTCTTTATCAAAACTGGTTAAATGTAGTAGATAAGACTAAGAGAACAGTGTGGGGGGGGGGGGGGGGCAGGGGACCGAACGAAGCAGATGTGAAGCACGATGGGCAGTGCCAGAGGACGGGGAAGTGCCAGACAAAGGGAGAGGGGGGAAGGGAGGTTAGGAAGAGGGGGAGGATGAGAGACAAAAGCTGCCAGTGCTGTGATCTGAGAAGAAGAGAAGGTGAGAATGGTGGGATGGTGAGAGACCAGATGGAACTAAGTGGGAGGGAAAGGGAAGAGTGGGGAAGAATCCAGTGGAGAGATAGAGGTGGAGGGGGTTTGGAACAAAAGTGGACAGGGGATCAGAAAGGGTGGGTGGTCAAGGGACTGAAGAAAGGGGGAAGTACAGAAGAAGTATCAAAGAAGAGAGGGAACATTGCCTGAAATTAGAAAATTCAACATTCATTCCATTGGTGTGTAAACTGCCCAGTTGGAGTATGAGGTGTTGTTCCTCTGGTTCAGGCATTTTATACAAAAGCGCTGGGGGCCACAGCACATTTGAGTAAAAGCCTTGTTTTCTTTTCACCTCGCGTAAAATAAATATTTTTTATGTTTTTTGTATAATCGGTAAGAGAGAAGTGCAGAAGTAACCAAAACTTGACTGGTCCACAGGGAAGGGGACCCATAAACGATAAGCAGAGTCCTGGGTGGCCATAACCTGAAAATAAAGATTGAGAACGTCTGCTGCACTTGACTTGGACCTCACTCTGACAGTGGAGAAAGGCCAGGACAGACAGTTCGGTGTGGGAAGGGGAAGGGGAGTTGAAATGGCGGTGTCTGAGAGCACAAGATGGCCACTGCGGATGGAGTGTATATTCTCTGCCTGGAAACAGGACAAGGCTGCCCAAATTTTGACAGCATTCTACACCTTGCCTCCAATACAAGAACAATGTCATTCAGTTGAAAAGGGTGCAGAAAAGATTTACTCGGGTGAAGGCTTTGGTTATAAGGAGAGGCTGGCTAGACTGGGACTTTTCTCCAGTTAGTGTAAGAAGTTGTAGAGGGATCTTAAAGAGGTTTATAAACCCAGCAGGGGAATTGATCAGGAGAATGATCAGTCTTTTTCTCCAGGGTAGAGGAGTCTTGAGCTAGATGTTTTTATTTATTATTTTGTTAAATTGTCTCTAACTATGATTGCACTGTCTTACCCAGGTTAGACTTTGACCTACCTGGGCCAAACTATGACTGACCCAGATTAAACTGTGTCTGGGCTGGTTTACACTGTTTTTGACCCAGGTTATACTGTTTCTGACCCGGGTTACACTGTTTCTAACCCGGATTACACTCTGTCTGACCCAGATTACACTGTGCCTGACCCGGGCTACACTGTGTCTAACCCGGGTTACACTGTGTTTATGAGTTTACACCATGCCTGACCCGGGCTACACCATGTCTGATCCAGGTTACACAATGCCTGACCCGGGTTTCACTGCGTCTGACCTGGGTTACACTGTGTCTGACCCGGGTTACACTGCGTCTGACCCAGGTTACACTGCATCTGGCCTGGATCACACCATGTCTGACCTGGGCTACACTGTGTCTGGCCCGGGTTACACTCTCTGACCCAGATTACACTATCTGACTTGGATTACTGTGCTTGAGTCAGGTTATACTGTATCTGACCCAGTTTACACTATGTTTGACCCAGGTTACGCTGTGTCTAATCTGAGTTACACTATGACCGATTTTACTGCAACAAAGTTTATACTGCCTGACCAGTATTGGACTTGTTTGGACTGGATCTCACTGTGACAGTCTGAGAAAGTGCATTATCAGTCTGGGATGGGGCTGAATCAGGCTGTGATCACAAAGGCAGTCGAGGATCTCTATGCTGAGCTAAAGGCAACGTACCACTGTCCCATGGTCATGCTGCAATCGTAAAACCAAACATTTGCAGCAGATAAAAAAGGCCATTTGCAGGAACAACTCAGCAGGTCAAGGAAAAAAAGGATAGTTGGCCTTTCATCAAGACTGAGAGCACAGAGGGGAGAGAGAGCAGGCGCAATGAGGACAGCTATGGAAGGGGGTGAGGCAGGAACCAGGAGAGGATTGTTGAGCCAAGTAACGATAACTCTCTAGAACTAACCTTAACTACAAAATACACCAGGACCATCAAAAGATCTGTCTGCACTATTGAAACAACACTCTTTCTTTCTTGCACTAAATGCAACAGTGACTTATCATTTCTCTATCCTTATATTTATTATCTATGATTCTGTCTTGGCCCATTGTGGTAATTTAATGTTTATTTTTCTCGTTGGTTGCCCTGTGTGACTGCAGCAAGTAAGAATATCCGTGAATCTGTGCGCTGTACTTATTTACATGACAATAACCTTCCATCTCAGCTCCTGCATCCCCTTCCCCTCCACTCTCACACGGAGGTGATGAATATCCAACCATGTCGATGAATAAATAAATTAGTGCAAAAGAAGAGAAAGTGAGGTTCATTGTCCATTCATTAATCTGATGGCGGAGGGGAAGAAGCTGTTTCTGTACTGTTGGGTGCTCGTCGTCAGGCTCCTGGGCCTCCTTTCTGATGGTAGCAGTGTGAAAAGGGCATGGCCTAGGTGGTGGGGGTCCTTGATAATGCTTCCCTGAGACACCGCCTCTTGTAGGTGTCCTCAGAAATGTTCCTGCAATTTCAAGGATTTGGGAGCATCTGCACATTGTATTGTTGGATAGGACAATAAACTCTAATATTTGGCAGTACTAACGGGATAGGTAGTGATATTGGTTTGTGAACAGTTCAGAAAAAAATTTATAACATGAATCATCGAGAAACCCACAGCATGAGTGACAAGGAGGCAGTGTCTTGTCAGTGTGGGAGGACGCCATCTCAGTGTTGGTCACACTGTCAATAAGTGTGACATTATTCCAGCTGGGGACTGTCATGTGGCTGCCTTAGGCTGATCTGTTGCGATGGCACTGTCAGTCTGACCTTGTCTTGTGTTTGTGGACTTGTGTTGTGCTATTGCTCGAGTCTGGAATTACATCATCTCCATCTGGGACGGCCTAGCAACAGATAGCACCCGTCTGGAGTTGCACTGTGGCCATCTGGGACCTCAGTCAGTGGCTGCCATGTCTGGCCTGGGACCACGTTGAGTCCAGTTGGGATCTCACTGAACTGTGCAGGTACACTGGATCTTTCACAAACACAGGCATTTGGCCCATCATTTACATGCTAGTCCCTGCCAGAGCAACTCAATAATTCTGCTCCCCACTCCATCTTTTAATTCCATGCAACATTTTTCCCCCATATTCCATCTCAAAGGCAACAATAAGAGAATCATACAGCTCAGAAACAGGCCCATCTCATCCATGCTAACTTGACAACACTAATGCTCTTCCATATCAATACTAATTAAATGATGCCAGTGGCCTGGTGTTGAGTAATCTCTCAGGCAGGGTAGCCTGTCAGTACCAAATCTTGGATGGAGCATGACAGATTCTAACCACTTGCTGTGTTTAAAAATAAGTTTCTCTTCATGTCACGTTCCTTCTCTTTAATATCGTGACTCTTGATTGCACTGTGTCAGTCTGCAATTGCACAACTTCAAACTGGACTGTGTGGAGAAGGGGAGCAATTAAGTTCTTGGGAGTTACTTTCCTGGACCCAACACACTAATGGCCTCGTGAAGAAAGCACATCAGCTCCTCTACTTCCTCAGGAGTTTGCAGAGGTTTGGTATGGCAAATTTCTACAAATGTGTGGTGGAAAGTGTGCTAACTGGCTGCATCATGGTCTAGTATGGGGATACCAATACCCCTGAGCATAAAGCCCTGCAAAAGGTAGTGGACACAGATAGGATATGACAGGCAAATCCCTCCCCACCATTGAGAACATTTGCAGGGAACGCTGCCATTGGAGAGCAGCAGCAATCATCAAAGATCCACACCACCCAGCACACGCTCTGTTCTCACTGCTGCCATCAGGAAAGAGGTATAAGTGCCACAAGATCCACACCATCAGGTTCAGGAACAGCTGTTACCCCTCATCAACAGACTCAATCAGGGACTCAGTGAAGGACTCTTACTTTTGTACTTTATTGATTTTTTTTTCTTCTGTATTGTACAGTCAGTTTGTTTGCATTTGTTTACATGTGTACGTTGTGCACAGTTTTTTTGCACCAGCAATAAGTGGTAATTCTGCCTGGCCTGCAGGAAATAGAATCTCAGGGTTGTATGTGATGTCGTGTATGTTCTCTCACAATAAATCTGAATTTTGAACTATTGTGCGAGTGAGATTGGGCAAACAGCCCAGCACACTACTGGCCTGTATTGGATACCCTTTTTCAGTCCGGGACACTGTGTCAGGTAGGAAGCAGGCTGCACCTGGGGTCAAGCAGTGTTAGACAGGAGTGCAGTACCTGCCTGCGATCAAGTTGAACTTTAAGGATAAAGCACAGGCCCTTCTGGTCCATGAAACCCAAGCTCCACAATTGCACCCAATCCACCCACCCAGCCCGTATGGTTTGGAGGGTGAGATGAAACTGGAACACTCAGGAAAAACCTGCACAGGTCTTGGGGAGAACAGACAATAGCGGTGGATTCGAACCCAGGTCACTGTCGCTGTAATAGTCTTGTCTAACCGCTATGCTAACCATTAATTCTAAACATTTGGGCTCTACCAAATGGGAATAGTATTTTCTGTATGGAATTGGATTGTGAAAATAGATTACCAGTGGGACAATGTGAAAGAAATCAGTCCCCTTGAGACTGCATTATCTCTGCAGCTTGGTGCAGTGTTAGCTTGCACTGACAATGGCCTCTTTGTCTGTGCCTCTGTGTTGGGTCACAGCATCAGAATGGGGTTACCCTCTGTATGGATGCGATCAAGTTTAAGATGAGAAGGGTATGTTTTAAGATGGACCTGGGAGGTAACTTTTTTCACTCAGAAGGTGAGCCGTATCTGGAAGGAGCTGCCAGAGGAAGCATAATTATAACATCAAATAGATATTTGGGCAGATACATATACAGTAAAAACACACAGTAAATGCTGAAGGATCTTAGCCGGTCTCGCAGCATCCATGGGAGGTAAAGATATATTACCAATGTTTCGGGCCTGAGCAACACCAGCATGTTGTCTGAAGTGACTTAGGGACAAGATCGACCAAGATATCGTTGATCACCAATTTTTTGCTGTCTCTCACCAGTACTCCACATGCCTATTTTGTGAAGTGAATGGCCTCAAACGTCATAACTCTTCCATTCACCGTGTCCTCACCCACTTGCTAGCTCCGCTTGTCCAGATCCCAACTCCCACCCCTGTTGACTCCTTACATCTTCATCCCAGTTGCTGCTGGCTGTCTTGTGAGTCTGGGATCACGTGCACCAGTCTGGATTCTCAGACATCAGTCAGGGATCACACTGTGCTGTAGGGGAACACACACTCTGGGATGTCAAAGTGCCAGTATGGGTTCACTGAATGGGATTACACTATGAATTGTGGTTTTAAAATATTAGTCTGGGATTACAGATACCAGTGTGGGATTAGAATGTCATTCGGGGATTAAAAGGTCCATTTGGGATTGTGTTGTGAAGTCTGGTGTTACACTGTGCAGTCTGGGATTGCATTATGCAGTCTGGGATTGCGTTGTTCATTCTTGATCACAGAATGTTTTCTGTGATGATGTTAGCCATGGATGTGATCTAGGTTCTCCCAGCACAAGTCCTTGGTCTTGACATAGAGTGATAAACCCACGGGACAACTCCTTCACTTTGATTCCATTTGATTCTACCCACATTCCCATAACTACTGGAACACTACCCCTTGCCCTTTGCTCTTTGCTTATTTAGTATACCTGCTATATGGGTTGACAATCCTGAATAGTACGCAAAGCTTTTTTATCGTATCTTCAAGTTTCAAGATTCCTTTATTGTCAAATAATAGACAGAAATTGCCTTCAGCCTGCCGTAAGACAGACAAAGAATTATCATTAGTGATGCCCGGCACCCCTTACAGTACAAGAGAAGCAAAAGCGAATCCCTTCAGAGTCACCTTGTACGTGGATTCACCTCCAGCTCCCGCAGACTGCAGCCACACAGCCTCCTGTTCGATCCATCAGCAACCTGAGCTCTAGATCCAACCCTCTGACATGATTAGGAAGCCTTCAGTGCCCGAGGCCCTTCAGGAACCCTTCTTGCCCTCAGCACCCTCTCGAATCCTGGTTCCCATACCTGGTCTTCATCTTGATAATTCCCCCCCCCCCAACCCGATTCAACCAATTCACAGTGACCAATTAAAATGCATGAATTTGGGATGTGGGAGGAAACCAGAACACCCGGGAGAAACCCACGAGGTGATAAAGATGTACAGAAAGTGCCAGAAGCACATTGATTTTGATTTACCATCTGATTTTGAGGGCAGATTACACGGGACAACAATATTTTTTCAAAAGGTTTGCTTCCTGAAAAAAAAATTGGGGATTATGATAGACAACTTCAAGTTGAACACAAATATAATTTTATATTTTCTGTATCACATAGGAATTTGGAGAAATATTAAATTAACTTTATTGAATTTAGCATGTTTAATCGCATAATGGTGCTGACACAGTGTGTTCGTTTAACTGACCTAAAAATGCTTTACCGCTGATTTTCATTTTGTACTCAACATCTGATGCCTCTCATGTCAGTATCCAACAATAGTCGGTCAGCATTGATGGATTCCAGATGCCCATGGTCGCAATGTCCTGGTGAAACCTTTCACCATGTTGGTCACTGACTGGACCAAGATCAGCCGGAAGGTCCAAGTGTGAACACAGAAAATGAATTTTCATTGACATGCTGAACTTCCTGGTTTGTCTGTCTGAAGTAGACTTAAAGTAGGACAGGATTTTACAAAAATATGTTATTTCTAAAAAATAGTATGCGATAGGAAAGCTTTAAAGTGATTTTTGTATCAGCGGCCCAAAATCCCTAAATTACACCCAAAAGTGTTCAGGAAGGAATATCTTCATTGCCCAGTGTTATTTGGATCTCCACACGTCTACACTTCTATTGATGGCCTTAGATGAATCATCCTTCAATGCACAGCGACAACATTTGTGTTATCCACTCCCCTTTGGTTCAGGGGAAGCTTTCAATCACTGTCTCAGTGTGGCTGCTACAGTGATCAATGAAGAGCGGCACAATACCACCACAGCGAGGATGCTTGTCAGAGGGATTGTGCTCCCATGTCCCTGTCATAGGGAGATGGAGGCCAGGGTGACAGTGAGACAGGGGTGGAGGGTGGTGAGAGGCAGGAAACAGCAGCAGAAAAATGTGGACAAAGAGAGGGGGAGAGAATCAGTACAAGCTGGGGCAGAAATCTGAGGCAGGTGGATAGGCTAGAGAGTGAGAGGAAAGCAGACAGGGAACTAGTTGGGGGTCAGAGGCAGGAAGAGGAACGCAGAGAAAGACAGTCTGAGAAACACAATGTGAAAGCACGAGCAGGAGAGAGAGAGGAGAGACAGAGGACAATAGGGACCCAACTGGGCAAAAGCTGGGTGCACGGGGCTGTGGGAGAGACCACCACAGGCTAAACAGAGGGCGGGTCAGAGAAAGGCAACTTCAAGTAAAGGGGAGAAATAAAGAAAATGATGGAAGAACCAATAAAGATAGGGGTGCTGAGGCTGAGAGAAAGAGAGAGTTAAAAAGAGAAAGCGTACAGAGAGATAGAGAGGGGGCAAGTCAAAGTCCTGGAGCAAGAGCCCTGTCTTTGGACAAGCTGAGCATGGAGAGCAGGAAGAGCCATCTCATGACCGAGCATCTTTGGTGTAATGGCTTTCGTCCCCCAGAGTCTTGTTCAAAACCTTTCGAATGCTGCCATCACAAGAGGGGCAGATGTAATTGCCATCTTCAGTTTATTCCTGGGGTTCACTTCTGGGAACAGTTTGGTGAGGGGGGAGCAAAGAAGCAAGAGTCTGGGAGGGGAGAAATCAGCCGTAGCACGTAACGCCCAGTCCAAACATCAAACGCCATAGCAACCATACTCTCTCATGGTGAAAGGTTTGTCTCTTTCATCATTCCCCCCCACCCCACCTCCCCCAGTCTCTACCACTTCCAATTGGTTGACTCACTAAATGGGTGTGAATCCAGTGGAAGTGACCAACCACTCCCAGACCTGTGCCCAGATGGCAGTAGAGGCTGGTCCAATAGGGACATTCAAAAAACTCTTCCGACACATGGATTCAAGAAAAATGGAGGGTTATGGGTGTGAGGGAGGGAAGGTTTATATTGTTTTTTCACAATATTATGGGCTGAAGGGCCTGGACTGAAATGTTCTGTGTTCCATGTAACATAGCAAGAGCAGGCTATTCAGCCCTTGCGCCTGCTTTGCTGTTCAATAAGATCCTGGCTGTCCTTTTACCTCAGAACCACATTCCTCACAAGTCACAAAACATCTCCCCTTTCCTGCATTTCTCTAGCAGCCTTGTAAGCCACGCGATGGGTTTGCAGCCAATGCAATCACTGTTGCAGTGTTGGAAAGGCAGCAGCCCATTTGCACAAATAGGCAGCTGATCGTGATCAGGTGGCCTGGTTTATTTATGCCGCGTGAGGAGTAGATATTTTCCAGGACACGGGGATATGCAACCCAGTTCTTTTACAATTGTGGGTTCCTTAACCTCCCCCTGACTCCAGGGGACAATGATTTCGCCTGTCATCCGAGAGAGGACATCTCCAAAAGTGCAGCACTCCCTGAGTACTGCATTGGGTGTTGGTGCAGATGTTCAAACCAACATTGTTGCAGCTGGAAACAGGAAATAGACACAGAAAACATCAGAAATACTCAGCAGATCAGGCGGTATCTGTGGAGAGAGAAAAACACAATGCTGGAGAAACTCAGCAGTGTACTTTATAGAGCAAAGATAAAGATACAGAACCAACGTTTTGCGCTTAAGCCCTTCATCAAGGTGTGGGCAAAATGTAAAGGTTCCATTATTGTCATGTAATACTACATTCAGTATGTAACATACCTGATATTCTTTAACTTTGTCCACTATAAAGGAAGACAGAGTCACCACTTTGTCAAGCGCCCCTCACAGAAATGAGGCCCTAGCAAAGAACAAACTTGCAACCCCTGATTTACAAGACCAGCGCTCTAACCACTGAGCGATTGGAGCCTCTATAATCAGGCACTAGGACAGCTATGCAAAGATGGTGACACCCAAAAATTTGAAGCTGCGAACACTTTCCTGTGCTGATCCCTAGCTGAGGACTGGATCATTTTCTCCTGATTTTCTCCTGAAGTCCAGAATCAGCTCCTTGCTTTTGCTCATGTTGAGTTCAAGGTTGTTGTTGTGATGCCACTCAACTGGCTGATCCATCTCCCTCTTGTACACTTCACTGCCATCAATGATTCTGCTGACGGCCATGGTGTCAGCAGTAAATCTGTAGGCACCATTTGAACTGTGACCAGCCACACAGTCATGGAGAGACAGAAGGAGCGTTGTCCCTGGTGGCATCACAAGATTATATGATCCCTCCTGGTTGCTGCACAATTTAATAGGGTAGTTAAGAAGGAATATGGTATGATGGTCTTCATTAGTTGGGGGATTAAGTTCAAGAGCCATAAAACTGGTGAGACCACACTTGGAGCATGGCATTCCGTTCTGGTAGCCTCGTTTAAGTGAGTTCGTGGGTACTTTAGAGAGGGTGCAGAGGAGATTTACTAGCGTTTTACCTGGATTGGTGAACATGTCATATGAAGCAAAGTTGACAGAGCCAGGACTTTTCTCTTTGAAGCAACGAAGGATTGAGAGGTGAGATAATAGAGGTGTGTAAGATCATGGGGGGCATGGATAGGGTGGCAGAGGGCACCATATTCCTGGGGTGACAATATCTAACACCAGTTTAAGGTGAGTGGGTGTGTGGGAAATGGGGTTACCGGGAGTAGGGAATGGGGTCACAGGGTGTGGGAATGGGGTTACAGGGTGTGGGGAATGGGGTTACAAGGAGTGGGGTTACAGGCAGTGGAGTACAATCAGTTTCAGGTTATGGGTCTGGCCCCAGACCTGGATGCATGCTGAATACCCAATCATCTTTGCCACGAAATCTGTCTATGGGCTGATCATTCACACAACAATTCCACAGTGAAAGCTCTACATTGATCCTTCTCTGTTTGCTCTGTCCTGCGATACCCCTACCATGGGGGGTGGGGGGGGGGATAGTTTTGAAGGAGATTTACTCTGTGTCTGATCCCTGATGGACGCCCATGGTGGAACTTGTTCGTGAGGATGTAACATATGCCTAAGCCTTGTCATTTGTTTCCCTACTTCTCTGCAGCTGGATCCGGGAAGGCTCCTATCCCTGAAGGCCTTTTGTGAGTTAAACGGAATGGAATCATTTCTTGTCATATGTTCCAAGAAATGATGGAAGTTTTTGTTTTGTGAGCTATTCAGATAAGTCAACCCATACTTCAGTGCAGCAGGTAGTACAGTAATAAAACAAAATGCAGGGTTACGCAAAGTCAAAGAGTGTGGATGATGTGTTACTGGGACAACAGACAGACAGAATACAGAGAAACATTCAGTTAAACAGTGCAGAGGCATCCTCTTATACCAATGAGGTCTATTTAAGGTTCTGATAACAGCAGAAAAGAATCTGAAGGTTTGTGTTTGCAAGCTCCTGTATCTTCAGTTGATATTTTTATGCTAATCTGACAAATTTCGTTTGCATTTTGTAAAATATTTACTTTGAATTCAATCATAGTGTCACGGTGATTACTAATCGCTAACTACTGATGAACACTGTCCAACATGAACCTCATTGATTAACAACTGTGTCGGAATGATGCTTTCACTTGAGGTTTGTCTTTTCCGTCCCAGAGCCAGGGAGAACTTATAAATATAATTTTGAACAGAGCATTAAGTGAGCTGACAGTGCTCGAGGGCAGTGAGAGGAGAGTCAATCTGGATATACTCTGTGAGGTGGGGGGTGGGGGTGGGGGGGGTTAGTGAACAAGAGCTGTACAACCAGATAGCTTAGTATGCCCTGCAGGCTCCTCCAAAGCATGACCTACCTTGACGAAGGAAGACTTCACTCTCTTGCACTCCATATAGGGCTTGCAGATGATTATAGGCACAGAAGGAATTTATGATCTTCAGCTTCTAATTTGTTCCCCGAAAGAGCAACAGGAAGTGTCGGGGTCATGTGTTTCAGTGAATCTGAGTGAGGAATAAAAATTCAAGATTCCTTCATTGTCATGTAATAGTGCAGAACATGAAATTGCCATCAGCCTGCCATAAGACAAAGAATCGCCATTAGTATTGCCCGGTGACCCTTACAGTACAAGAGGAAGAGAAGCAAAAGAGAGGTCCTTCAGAATCACTGAGTGTCTGTGGATTCGCCTCCAGTGCTCCCGCAACCTCTGCAGCTGGTAACCTGAGATCCAGATCCAAAGCTCCAATACAATTAAGTAGCCTTCAGTGCCTGAGGCCCTTTGGGAACCCTCGGCGCCACCTCGAATCCCGGTTGGCCATAAAACTAATGCTTCTGCCTTTGAAGTAGAGAAACTTGGATCATTGATAAGAGCAAGAGGTCTGGACTAATATCCTCTGTGAAAGTCAACACTTTCGACAGAGCAATCTATTTTGTCCTATTGGGACTAAGACCCAGTGATGAGAGTCTCCGCTGAGCTTCAGTGAACACCAAAAAGAAATGCTAAGCATCACTGCAAAAATAGACTGGATTTAAAAGTGATCTATAAACCTGGACAGCAAAAGCCTGTGTTGGAATTTCTTGTGTCTGCATGAGACTTTGGTGAGCTGAGAGAAATGTTTGCATGAAATGCTTTTATTGAAATGTCTCGCTATAAAATGTCTAGCCTCGACCACACCTGACAGTCACCCTGTGTCTGTCTGTGAGTATTCTTTGCCTGGTTGGGTGCAGAGAGCAGCTGAAGGGGTATGTCACTCAGGTCAGCCTCCCCTTCTCACTTTCCTTTGACCAAAGAATTCCGCGGTTGAGTCTTACTGCCCTGGACTCCCAGTCTGTCTCTTTATCCCTCTTTTTGCTCATCTCTTGCTCCCTCTATCCAAGTATTGTTTTCATGCTTGTGTGTGTGTGACAATTAACATTATCATTTCTCGATGTCAAGTCTCAATTTTATTCAGTTTCTCTCAGTAAATTTCTCTTCCACTATTTGTACATTTCTCATTCTGTCTTCCTCCATCTCTCTCTCTCTCTCCTTCGCACTCTCCCTTGCTCTCTCTCTCTCTCTCCCCCTCGCAGTCTCTCCAATAACTTACATTTGTGGCTGTTCCCTCTGTCTGATTCATGCTCCCCTTCCTCGTCTGCCTACCCTCTCTCCCTGCTGTCACTGACTCTCTGTCTCTCTGTCAAAGCATCAACAATTTCCACTTACACAGCTTCTCTACAGCAGCAAAAATTAAGCATCACAGAATTTTTTTTAAAGTGTGACCCTGACGCTCTGCAGGAGATATTCAGGGCAACTTAAAGGACGAGAGAGAGGTTTTGGGATGTTGATTGGAATGATGGGGTAGGTGAGGGGAAAAGGAAGGGATTGGTTTGATGCAGTACTGAGATTGGGGCTCATCGCCAACCAGTTCATACTGAACTGATTGACTCAAGGCAGTGAGGGGAGAAGAGGGGCAGGGAACTGGGAAGGATCTGCGAAGTTAACCTCATATGCTTCCTGTTGGAAAGTGGCTGCACTTGAACACTGATTTAAAAAGTCATCACCACATGTGTGAGGTATGCCTGCTTAGGACCACAGAACATTACGGCACAGAAACAGGACTTTCAGCCCATCTAGTCTGTGCTATTGGAACTATTATTCTTCCTGGCCCCATTGGCCTGCACCCAGGCTGTGACAGTTTCTTGGAGGGTAGCTGGGCTCAAGTAGAGCAACCCTATGACAGGCAAGGTTTTTGGAAGAAGCAGTTTAGAGGCATTAGAAAACAGACAGGTGGCACAGTTAGTGTAGTGGTTAGTCCAACACTATCATAGGGATAGCAGCCCCACTGTCTGTAAGGAGTTTGTACCTTCTTTCCTGTCCATATGGGTTTCGTCCCATGTTCCAGAGATGGATGGGCTAAGCAGGTTAACTGATCACATGGGTGTAATTGGGTGGCGCAACTCGTGGGCCTGTACTAAGCTGTATCTCTACGAAACTCTGAAATCTCACCTCCACTCTTGCTGGCCTCAGTCCCAGACACAGGGAAAAGCCAATGATCCCCAAGAGAGAGCAAAGGTGGTTAGAGAACAGGACGTATTACCCAATGAATTGCTGAGATCTGGAAGAGGGGCAGCAGATGGAGATTTCATTGTAATTGAGTGTACACTTAGCGCTGCGTTCAAGGAGTCATACAGCATAGGAAAATGTCCATCGGCCCATTGAGTTCGTGTTGATCTTCAATCACCCATTTACATTGACCCCATTTTATTCTCCCCCGCCCCCCCATGCCATTAGACATAGGGGCAGAATTAGGCCATTCAACCCATTGAGTCCCCACCTTGCCATTATTGCTAATTTTCATCCCCATTCTCCTGCCTTCTCTCCATAACCCATAATTTCCTTCCTAACCCAGAACCTATCTGCCACCATCTTAAATCTACCCAATGACTTGGTCTCTACAGCTGTCCGTGGAAACAGATTCCATGGATTCAGCACCCTCGGGAAATAAATTTCTCCTCATCTCTGACCCAAAGAGATGATTTTGTATTCAGAGGCTGTGCCCTCTGGTCCCAGACTCCCCCACCACAGGAAGCATTCTCTCCATATCCACTCTATTCAGGCCTTTCAGTATTCAATAGGTTTCAGTGAGATCCTCCCTTGTTCTTCTAAACTCCAGCAGGTACAATCCCAAGGCCTTCGAATGCTCCTTACAGGATAACCCTTTCATTGGAGCCCAAAACTGCTCCCAATATTTCGTGTAGTCTGACCAATGCCTTAAAAAGCCTCAACATTCCATCCCTGACTTTATATTCTATCCTTTCTTAAATTCAACTCCCCACCAGATTCTACCACTCAACCATAGACCAGATGGAAATTCAGTGGCCAATTAACTTTCCAAGCTTGTGGGAAGAGAAGAGAACTATATCGTTTAGCAGAATGGGTTCGATGGATGGTTGGCAAGGACAGGATGAGCCGTAGGGCCTGTGAAGTATGGGTCTGTGAGAAGTAGGATTAGTTGGACAGATGATCTTATGTTGCCTGCTAACCACAGGAGGCTATCTCACCCCCCCCCCCCCTCCATCTCACCTCTTGTGGTGTCACATTGCAAACGTCGCAGAGTTCATCGTCACTCCCTCAGTTGACTAACGTCATCCATTTATTTTCCTATGTTGTTTGTTCTCCTCTGTTCCACCCTGTCCAACCTCGTCCTCACCAACTCTGGTCTTCCACCTCCCACTCATGGCTTCCAGATACCGTGTCTTGTTTCCCAGACAACACTCCTATCAGGGCGGATTCGAGGCAGCAGAAGGACCCCGGCCAACTCCGGTTAGACAGCTCCCTCAATGACCCAAACCAGTGCCACGTCCCCTCACACCACTGGTCCAATCACTTGACAGAATCAGAATTTATTGTCGTGAACATTTCATAAAATTTGTTGTTTTGTGGCAGCGCCATAGTGCAAAAATTTACATAAACCACCTTACAAAATAAAAAAAAAAGAATGCAAGAAAGAGACAAAGTGAGACAGTGACTGTTGTTCATTGATCATTCAGGAATCCGATGGCAGAGGGGAAGAAGCTGAGTGCTCGTCTTTAGGCTCCTGTACTTTTTTCCCGATGGTAGCCGTGAGAAAAGGGCATGGCCTGGGTGGTGGGGGTCCTTGAAGAGAGAGGCTGCTTTTTTAAGACATCACTTCTTGTAGGTGTCCTCGATGGAGTGGAATCTGGTGCCTGTGATGTCACAGGGCAAGTTAACAACCCACTGGAGTTTTTTTCCTGTCCTGAGCATTGGCACCTCCTTACCAGACAGTGATGCAACCAGACAGAATGCTTTCCACAGTACACCTGTGACATAAGGTGACGTACCAAATCTCTTCAAACACCTCACAAAGTATAGCCGCTGGCGGGCCTTCTTCATGATTGTATGACGTGGAGACTCCAGGACAGATCCTCAGAGATGTTGACATCCAGGAATTTTGACCCCTCGACCCCTGACATCCCACCCACTTGCAGCCAATCACAAAGCAAACCGATTACTTGTCACCCAATTAGATGATTCTAATCACTAAAAGCCCATCCTCAATCTCTACAAAAAAAAAATTACTTCTCTAATTTTGTGAAAATCAGCAAGAAGTGAATCTTTAACTTGTGTTTGGCTCAGGACCACCCTGAGCATCACAGCACAGAAACAGGCCCTTTGGCCCTTCCAGTCTATGCCAAACTATTATTCTGCTTCGTCCCACTGACCTGCACCATTCCGTATCACTCCACATGTCCAAATTATTCTTAAACATTAAAATTGAGCCCACATTCAACTCTTCAGCTGGCAGAGCTCCTAATCCCCATAAACATCTCCAATTTCACCCTTAATCCATGTTCTCAGTTGAAAAAAACCTACCTATATTTACTCTGTCTATACCCCTCATCATTTTAAATACCTCTATCAAATCTCCCCTCATTCTTCTATGCTCCAGGGAGTAAAGTCCTAACCTATTTAACCTTTCATGGCTCTCTTTCAATCTTATTTATATCTTTCCTGTAGTTAAGTGACCAAAACTGCACACAATAATCCAAATTTGGCCTCACTAATGTCTTAGACAACTTTAACATAACATCCCAATTCCTATTCTCAGCACTTTGATTTATGAAGGCCAATGTACCAAAAGCTTTCTTTACAACCCTATCTACTTGTGACACCACTTATCTGTCCCTCTGTTCTACTGCACTCCTCAGTGCCCTACCATTTGCCATGCGTGTCCATTCAAAATGCAACACCTCTCACTTGTCTTCATTAAATTCCATCTGCTCTTTTTCAGCCCATTTTTTTCAACCCAACGAGTGCATTGAAACCCTGGTGAGTCCAGAGTTCCTTTCCCTCCATGATAAACCTTCTTTAAATCCCTTGCCCCACCAGATTCTTTTTAACCTCTGAATCCTGCTGATATCTGTAGGTCTGGAGTGAAGTCTAGGCTTTCAGCTGCAGTTTGGAGCTGATAAAAGTTGAGGTCCATTCTCTGGCCATCTCCGGAGAACAACCAATAGAGGCCTTCAACAAGTGAAATAATAATTTAACACATCAGTTATAAAATGTTTTGCTGTTGGGAGTGGAGAGGCTGTTTGACTGACAATCACAAATCATCCAATGATGAAGAAGTCTCCCCACTTTTCAGTTGGCCGTATGATGTCATGAGGGGCAACCAATGAATGTGAAGAGGGGGCACGACTATCAGAGGAAAATGCTCATGTGACCAAGCCTCTAGGAACCTATTCAACCCAAGTTGGCTGCTCCAATCTTTGTCTGGGATTCCTTAAGAACATAAGAAACAGGAGCAGGAGACGGCCATCCGGCCCGTCGAGCCTGCTCCACCATTCATTGAAATTGTGGCTGATCTGATGATCGGCTCATCTCCACCAACCTGCCTTTTCCCCATATCCCTTAATTCTTTCACTATGTAAAAATCTATCCAACTTTGTTTTAAATATCTTTACCGAAGTCGCCTCCACTGCTTCAATGGGCAGTGAATTCTGCAGATTCACCCCACTCTGGGAAAAGCAGTTCCTCCGCATCTCCATCCTAAATCTACTACCCTGAGTATTGAGGCTATGTCCCCTTGTTCGGGTCTTCCCCACCAATGGAAACAACTTGCCTATCTCTATCCTATCTACACCTTTCATAATTTTATGTTTCTATGAGATCTCCTTTCATTCTTCTAAATTACAGTGAGTACAGTCCCAGACGACTCAACCTTTCCTCATAGGCCAAATCCCTCATCTCTGGAACCAAACTGGTGAGCCTCCTCTGCAACCCCTCCAAAGCCAATACTTCCTTCCTCAAGTAAGGAAACCAGGACTGCACACAGTACTACTCCAGATGCAGCCTCACCAGTACCTTGTATAATTGCAACATAACCTCCCTGCTCTTAAATTCAATCCCTCTAGCGATGAAGGCCACCATTCCATTTGCCTTCTTGACAGCCTGCAGCACCTGTAAACCAACCTTCTGCGATTCATGCACAAGCCCTCCCACATCCTTCAGCACAGCAGCTGCAATCACTTTCCATTTAAGTAACAATCTGATATTTTTTTTTCTTCCAAAGTGGATGATCTTTCATTTGCCAACATTGTACTCCATCTACCAGACCCTTGCCCACTCACTTAACCTATCTGTATCTCTCTGCAGACTCTCCTCTGCACAATTTGCT